>NC_058146.1:14318819-14618819 GCF_011075055.1 Mangifera indica
GGTGGCTCTGAGAAACTTCTTTCAATCATGGAAAAGAGCTTTCCTCAATTGGGCATAACTCAGTCTGACTGCGTCGAATCAAGCTGGCTTGAATCAGTTGTTTTCTGGGGAGCTTTTCCCTCCGGAACATCAACAAATGTTTTACTATATCGTGCGCCGACGGTGAGTTTCCATAAGAGAAAGTCGGATTATGTGAGGAAGCCGATTCCTAAAGACGGCCTGGAAGGAATATGGAAGAAAATGATTGAACTAGAGACGCCAAAGCTGACATTCAATCCTTACGGGGGTCGAATGGAGGAGATTGCCGCGACGGCGACGCCATTTCCGCATAGAGCTGGAAACTTATGGAAGATTCAGTACTTAGTGGACTGGAATGAATCGGGGACTGAGGCGGCAAACTTTTATTTGGGGTTGATTCGAGAGCTTTATGATCACATGACTCCATTTGTGTCCAAGAATCCGAGGCAGGCGTTTCTGAATTATAGAGATATTGATTTGGGGTTCAATCACAATGGAAATGGGAGCTACTTGGAAGGAAGAGTTTATGGAATCAAATATTTCAAGGGTAATTTGGAGCGGTTAGTGAAGATTAAGACTAAGGTTGATCCTGATAACTTTTTCAGGAATGAACAAAGCATTCCAATTCTTCCACACTAGTTTAATATTAATTATATATTTAAGTAATATGTAATTATGTGGTTGAATAATTAAATTAAAGATAAATATTCAATTATATGAAAATAGACCATATGAATGTTTAATTAAGTACTCAAAATTTGGTGTATAAAAAAATTATTGTGATATTTTAATGGTTGTAAAATTAAACATAGGTTAGTTCTTGCGATCTTTTCGTTGAAATCTAATAAATAAATAAAGTTGTTTTTTTTATTATGAGTTTCCAAGTATTAATGAGAATATGTGTCACTATACGTCGATAAGAATAACTTGAAGCATTGTGCTATAGTCATTGTTGTATCGCTCTCTTGATGCACATTGTTCATGTTCATACAACTCTGCACGGCGTTGTAAGATCAATGATATTCCAGTAAAATGATGTCATGGCAGTACAAGACTCCCATTTTCAATGTTGATACGTAATTAACATTTGAATTTAGTATTCATAATCAAGATTTCCATCATTCACATCCATGTCTTAGAGGGAATATTATTGCCAGCGAAACATGATCTGCATTGGTCACCCTTCTTGTCTCAGAGTGGCAGCTTTAAACTTTGATTAGCTCTCTGTGTTTTGATCATCCTTTTCATTGTAACAAATGGTCCCTATACTGGTAGTGGATTTATGGTCCACCCCATTCTTTCTCTGCAATTTATGACCAATGGATATAGCATTTGAATTATCAAAAACATGAGGCTAATATCAAAAACATTTGAATTTAGATAATATCCTTTGTTGTTTGGAAATTTGGAACACTAGTGCTGTTTTCCCCTTCTACGTATGGCAAATATTGAATAATGTTGGCAATTATATGTGTATGGCTCGTTCAGCCATTTCTGCATGCTCTTAATCCAACCAACATTAAATTGTAAAGACGACGAAATTTCAACAATTACTAGTTTTAAATTGTTGGATGATTATCTTCACAACAACTAAATTCTGAAAATACAAGTAAAAGCGAGTAGACTCAACCAACAGTAAAATAGTTGTATAAAAAAGCAGGGTGTCAACCTTGAGGCACACACTAGAGGAATAGGCCGCCCAAGCAATTTTAGAATACATAATTTTCTCTTATTTATCACATTTACTTATTTATTCTTGTTCATTATTTTATTTTCCTATTATTGTCCCTTCGTCTTCTTCCCCTACTCAATTTTTTAATAAATGTCAATCTTTTTACTTTTTTGTTTTTTACTCCAACTTTTTTTTCCTGTTACTATCTCTTTTCTTATTTTTCTCTTATTCTTTTCTTTTTAATAAATATCATTCTTTTGCTTTTTGAATTTTCTTTTTAATAAATGTCAACCCACCCCTTATTTGTTTTATTAGGCCACCCCTTCTTACTAAGTTTTTCTTTTTCAAAGTATAAACAAGCCCAAAAACTCAATTTCCAAATCCCTAACCTATTCACCAAATCCCATTCTTCCAATTCAGTCGCTTCCAAGAATTTTTGGGCCCAAGTTGCAATCCCATTCTTCACTAAGTCTCCCTCATTACTCATTTGATAAGCGGCTGCTCTCTTGCTCCTAGTTTCAGCTTCCAAGTAAATTTTTTATTTTTTTGCAACAATTTTATGTTGGAGCATCTTGAATGGTTCAGCGTTTTTGGAATTAATGAGGAAATGTTGGTCGTAATTGTAGTTTTTGTGCCTATTAATTATGATGAAATCTCACCGGTTGATTGTCCTTTATTATTAATAGGATTTTGGATTTTGTAAATGGAAAACTTTTGTATTGGATGTTTTTTCTTGCTGTGAATGAATATCCGTAAACCCTAATAAGAGTGCAATTGGACAACTTATTGAAAGGAGCACATGGTTCACGGCATATTGATTGAGCACTTAATATAATGAATGAAAATTTATAGAAGAGAAGGATGACTAATAGTGATGTTGTTGATTAAGATGCCGAGAGAAAAAAGAGAATGACCGATAATTAGTGTTGAAGAACTGAACATGACAAGAGGAAAAAAAGATAAAATAAAAAAAAAATTTACGAAAAGAAAAATAATAAATTATAATTATTAAAGGATATATTGATAAATTAAATATTATTATAGAATAAATTGATCAATTAAATTTCTATTGTTCAATATGGGTATTTTTATAAATTTACTAAAATTGAAGACTTATTAATAATTGAAATTTATATTAAAGAGGCATCTTATATAAGTATTTTTTATATATAAGATAGTCTCTATATTTTGTTTTGTTGATATAGTGATATCATCTAATAAATTAAGAACAATGTTATATGTACATATTTTAGATATATAATTTAGATACATAGATGATATGTCATCATGTGATTAGATTTTTTTATCTTTAATTCAAAATCATTTAATTATATGATGATATATCATCTTTGTATTTAAATTGCGTCCAAAAAATATATATACATAGTTTTATTGATAAATTAAATTTTTAATTTTCAAAACCACATATCATGGTTGTAATTACTAAATAAAAAATTTTAATTTTGATGGCAAATTGAAAAAAAGATAGAATTTAACACTATACACATGTTATTGTATTATTAGAAAATTTTATCATTACCTTAAAATGATATAAAAAGACTATTTGCATAAACATTTCTTTAAATTTATGAATAATATTATATGTACAGACAAATTCTATAAAATTTTGTGTATCACCTAATGTGTTTACATCTGATTAGATAATTTTAAAGTAAAAAAAAAAAAAAACAGTCATATCACTTAGTCACAAGTTACTAACTCAGTTTATACACAAAAATTTATACAATTTGTTTTATACGTATAATTTTATTCTTAAATTTAGATGTCACATGAGTATTGTGTCATCAAGCAATACAATGTGTATTTATAATATGTATTAATTTGAATCTTAACAATGATGTACTACTATATGATTGGTGTTATAATAAATATTCAATCATGGTGATAAATTATAATAAATACTCAAATTATTACTTATTATAAGTAAGCATGGTTGTATTATATGTCAACCGTGCTAATCAAGATATGAGATTTTGTCTGTAGCTTTTATTAATAATAGTATTTACTATTGTGTAGGGTTAAATTTGATCTAAGTTGAATTACAATAATACCTAGTTTGAGAATAGTTTAAACCTAAAAGAATAAGTTCAAAATCAACTTAAGATTAATGAGTTGAGAATCAAATTTGATTTGAAAATGATTTAATATTTGATTCAGTCAAGATCAACTTGAACTTTGACAAATAAAATGAAAATGTGAAAAATGTTTACATGCGAGGACAGAGAACACTAGTAAAAAATACCTCTAACTTTTATTAGATTTCCAGAAAAATTATACAAGAATTACATGACATCTATTTTTATAGAGATTGGTACACCAACCACTTGGATATAATTGTCATTCTCATTTCCTATCAGTAAACATCCCTCTTGACAATGATTTCTCCATTCACCCCTAGCATCAGATCTTTACCCCTACTTCTTAATGAGTTGAAGACAATGAAATAGTTGCCCAGACAATCGACTCATTTTCCTTTTCTTCTATTCATTATATATTGCCTTCATTCCATCAAAACAACATTGCACAAATAATCCCTAAATAACGTCGTTTTACTTAAACATAAAACACACTATTTTGAGAATTGGTTTTCACATCTTCCCTTAAATCAAATATACAATGTTTGAACCAACAATCAACTTCTCACTTTTCACCATCTAATATACAATGCAACAATAATTTCCCTCAATTGCAACTCCTCTTTACATTTTAAGTTTAATTATACAACTCTTCCATTAACTCCAATACTCTTATAGTCTAAACTCATCAACTACATAACACTATCTTCCCTCAACTATAAAATTTTATAAATATAATTGTTTCAAAACTCTTATTTACTCCTTCTTTCTAGTTGACAAGTTAAGCTTTTAACATTTTGTAATGTAGCAGCTATATTTCCAAGGGCAATATGTAATTATCATTTGAATATAGTAAGAATAGATCACTTGAATGATAAAAATCATGACGCTAATATTTGTTTCACATCTATAGCAACCTCAAATATTGTCCTTTGTGTTGGGGCCACAAAACCTATATTTAATTGTGCAAATTAATTAAGTCAATTAGTCATAGGAAATATCAATTACGTGCAGGAAATAAAACAAATCAATCACAAACAATAACACAAGATTTTTGTGAGAAACCTCCACTATAGAGGGAAAAAACCATGAGCTAAATTCCAAATAAAATCCACTATAAAAAAATTAGGTAAAATCACTCTCAAGTTTATTATGAACTTGAGATCAACAATCAAGAAATATCCAAATTATTTCCTTAGTCAAAACTCCACAATACTATATAATTATAGATCAATATAAGAAAAATAATCTTTTAAATAATTCTTGAAAAAAAAAACCCTAATAATCTTGATAATGGCTAGTGATAAATCAAAAACTAAGAAAAATTTTGACTACTTCTATCTTTGATTTGCATAGGCAAGAAAAACAAACTCGCTAATATGTTATTCTTGCTTCATCTCTATGTCACCATTAAAAACCTAAAAGAGATATTTATATCTCTTTATAACAAGGGCTTCAATGTAAATTTATTTTTATTTAATAATGTATGTTAGACATTCAAGCCTATTAGGCTAACAATCTCCCCCTCCAACCCATAGGAAGAATGTCACCTCAATATCACTTGGAGCTTTGTCCCACCATCTTGGTGCAGAATTAGTGTTTGTCTCAAGTCACTACTTTAAGCAACATGTCAGTTGGATTTTTATTAGTGTAAATCCATTTCAATAAAATCTATCATTTGTTTGCTACTTCATGAATCCAATGGTATCTCACATCACTATGCTTAATACGACTACAGTATGTAGAATTTTTGCTTAAATCCAAACCACTCTGACTATCACAATCAACCACATATTTACCTTGCTTTAATTCGGGTTTACCCATGATTCACTATGAAAGATTCAAACTTCTTTTACCATTGCTTATGAGATTGTTTCAAGCCAAACAAGTTTTTCTTCAACATGCAAACCATATGTTCATTTCCTTTAACTTTAAAACCTTTTTAATGCTCTATATAGATTTATTCCTCTAAATCACCATAAAGGAAGGCAGTTTTCACATTTAACTGCTCAAGCTTAAGGTCAGGGCTAGTTGTCAAACCAGGAATCATACAAATCTTTCAATCACACCATTATCTTATGGGGTGCTAGGAATTGTCTTCTCATGTATGATGCCATGCTCTGAAAAATAGTTTTCAAACACCTTTTATGTGTATTCACCTTCATTGTCAATACAAAGACCTTCAAGGATTTGTATGTCTCCCTTTCTACCATGACACGAAACTTCTTGAAATACTCAAAAACCTAATCTTTTGATTTTAGAATAAACATCTATACCTTTCATGAAACATCATTAATAAAAGTCACAAAAAATATACTACCACATATACTTTTTGTCTCAATGGGACCACATACATCAGAATAAGTTAAATCAAGTATGGTTTTTTTTTATCTTTTAAAGGTGTTACTAAAAGAAACTTTATGTTGCTTGCTAAAGAAACAAATAGTACAAAGTTTTAAATTCATACATTTGGCAAAGGAATTAAGAGACTTCTTTGTCAATACCTGCAACGTTTTCTTACCAATATGAGTAGTCTTTTATGCCATATGTCTAGCCAAGCATCATCTTTAACCACATTCAATTCATCCTTCATGTTATCATTAAGTAGCTTATATTGAGTCTTGTATAATCCATAGTGAGTCTTATCTTTAGCTACCATTATAAAACCCTTTTTGATCTTCCATTTTCGATCACCAATAATGTTATAATAACCTTATATATCAAAAAGATAAGCAAATAACAAATTCAAATGCAAAATTGATACATGTGGCACATTTTTTAGGGTCAATGTGTAACCCAACTCAGTTTACACATGCACCTCGCCAACTCCCACTATATCTACATAACTAGTATTGCCTATCTTTACTTTGCCAATTTTTCCTGGCTTGTATGGTAACAAACTCTTGAGTCAACAATCTATTCAATATCAATGTACATCAGTTTCAATGACAAGATTGTACTATTTCTCAAAAGAAATTCCTGATAGTTCTTCATATTAATTAGACATAAATCTGTCTTTTTCTTATTCTTCTAACTTTTCTATTCTTTCTTGAATGCCTTATAGTTTCTCTTAATATACCCTTTCTCACCACAGTTATAGTGAGTGAATTTTCCTCTCAACTATGATCTACCTTTGGATTTACCATGTCTATTAGGACTTTTCTTCTACCCTTGCTCTATGCAACAAGAGCCTATGAAGTATCCATACTTATATCTTTGCATCCAATCTCCTCATTATTCATGTTATCTTTTACCATCTACAAAGTTGCTACACCAATTGGAAAAAGGTTACCAAGAGACACCACCAATGCCTCCTAATGATTTACTAAAGAACTCAAGAGAAGTAGAGCCTACAACTCATCATCTAGATAAATATTTATGTTTCTTAACTAATTCACCAAAACCTGAAAATCACTCAAGTGATCTACAATGGATTGCCTTTATCTAAACTTTAAGTTCATTAGTCTTCTAATCACAAAGGCTTGATTTTTAGCATTCTTCCTCTCATATGTATCTTCTAATTTCTTCTATAAAACCTATGCATTAACTTCTTGTTTAATATGTGCATAAACACTAAACTCTACCCGTTGCCTAATATTTCTTGTAGTCTTCCTATGTAGATTTACCCAATCATCTTCAGATATTTTAGCTAATATGTCAGATCATAATTTAACAAGATCAAATAAATTTTTACAGTAAACTAAGTTCCCCATTATAGACTTTGAAATAAAATAATTAGCAACTAACAATTTAGCCATGGAACTTGAAGTTGAACCTTCCATCTTAAGTCACACAATTAATCACACATCCAATTAACCAAGGCTCTGATACCACTTGTTGGGACCACAAACCTTAAATTTAATTTTGTTAATTAATTAGGTAAATCAATCATAGGAAATATCATTTGCATGTAGGAAATAAAATAAATCAATCACAAACAAGAATATAGGATTTACATGAAAAAAACTTCCAGTATAGAGGAAAAAAATCATGGACCAAATTCTAAATAAAATTCATTATTAAGAAAAAGCCAATATAGTACATCTACGACATTGTTTATAAAAAAAAAGCAAGAAAAACTTGGTTGTAGATGCTCTATCTTGATTATAAGGGCTTGACTTTAATTGTTTGACAAGAAGCCTGTTGCCTTCTAAGTTGTTGCAAAGTGTTGAAGACACTTGGACTACAGATCATAACCTTCAAAGCATTATTGTTACAAAGCAATAAGACCTTTTTACATATGCTAATTATTTGTGGCAAGAGAACAAGTTAAAAAAATAAGGGAGGCTTGTAGTGGGGAAGCACAATAATTTAAGACAAGAGCTCATTACTTTATTCCATGAATCCTCAATAGGTGGATGCTCTAGGTTAAGTATTACAGCCAAGAGGATGAGTGTTGTAGTGTATTGGAAAGGTCTCTAAAAGGATGTTCAGAACTTTGTCTGGAGTTACGAAACATCTTAGAGGTTCAAAGTAGAAAATGTGGCTATACCTGGTTTGCTACACCTCTACCTATCTCAACAAGTATGTTTACTGATATCACACTAGATTTTGTGGAAGGATTGCCAAGATCTCAAGGTAAGTGGTGGTCTTAGCGGTGGTGGATAGGCTGATGAAATATGGTCATTTTATGTGGTTGCAACATCCCTTCTCCATAGCAACGGTAGCCTAACTTTTATGGACAAGTCTACAAATTACATGACTTACCCAATACCATTACCAATGATAAAGGAACCATTTTTATCAACCAATTCTGGCAAAAGGTGTTTTAGACACAGAGATCAGGCTTACAACTTTCCATCACTTACCACCTACGAATAGATGGGTAGACAGAGGTCGTTAATAAATGTTTAAAGAATTATCTTTGTCGTATGGCTAAACACTTGCCTCACACTTGGTATTTGTGGCTACCATTGGCTGAATTATGGTATAACACATCATACCATTTGAGCATTTATATGTCTCCATTAAAGGTGTTGTATGGATATGCCCCTTTGTGCATGTGTCTTATTTTCTAAACGATGCTCGTGTTAAAGCTACTAATGCCTTCCTCCGCTCTAGGTAAGACACTATTGTTGTGATGAAACGTCATCTAGCATGAGCACAAAACAGAATGAAGGTGGTGGCAAATAAAAAAAAATTAAGTGACAATTTCATATTGGAGACTAGGTTTTTGTTAAGTTCCAACCATATCAGCAAACTTCATTACATTAAGGTAGGTCAAAACTCCAAGATGGTTACTTTGGTCAATTCCATATTAAAGAAAGAATAGGTGTAATGGCCTATAAGCTTCAACTACTGTCAGACATTGAGATACATGATGTATTTCACATGTCTTTGTTTAAACTAGTACATGCTCCAATTCAAGCCTTCAACACCTTGCCTTAAATGATTCCACTCTCTGATCATATTCCTCAAGCTATACTAGATAGGCGTATGAAGAAGAGACATAATGTAGTTGTTGCACAAGTTCTTATTCAATGGCAAGGGTTTTCTTCAATGGTTGCAACTTGGGAATTCATCAACGAAATGAGGTGTCGATTTCCATAGCTCTCCCCTAAGGACAAGGTACTCGAGGAAGGAGGGATTTTTATGAATATGAACCAAAACATTCCATAGATGACATCGTTTGCAATATTCAAGAAAGAAGGAAGATTCTGCATTTTGTGTTAAAAGGGAAGTTGTCATTTTGCTTCTATTAATTAGTATTATATAAATAAGGAATATGTGTAGCTAACATGTAAGTTATGAAACAGTATAAAAATGCTATGTAACGATTTTCATAACAAAATGAGAATTATTACAATTCATCTCCTTCTCCATTTCTTCTGCATGACTTTCTTCTTCACTCTAAATTCCTATTTTGTTCTTCTCTATTAAGTGGCTTTCAGTTTATAGGTTGAATCACAATTTAAAATTAGTTATTGTTGAAATTTTGTAATCTCTACATTTGAATGTTAGTTGGCTTAAGAGCATGCAAAAAAGGTGTAACGGCAAATTACTAATTTTACTATCAATTAATTTTAAAAAAGCAATAACTTTTTATTAGACCCAAATATTTTAAACTTGACACTTTAACCCTTAAAAACTTTGTTGCATCCTATTCAATTCTTTAGGGGTTTTAATAATCATTTTTGAAACTGTTAAAGGAAAAAAATATTTCAAAAATTTTCAAAAGATCCTTGATTTTTTTTTTTTTCAAATTTCCAATAACCCAAAAATCTCATAAAGACCGTCAATAAATTCAAAAATTAAGTTTACTCTTTTATATACATTTCTATGACTAAAACACCCCCAATAGGAAGAAAGAAAAAAAGGATAAGGGTGAAAGGAAAAGGAAAAAGAGGCTTCTTATATATTTTAGATATTCAAAATGTTACTTTCTAAATTTTTAAATTAGGGTTAGATTGGAATTGAGCTGCTTGGACTTAAAAGTCAATTTAGTTTGGTTTGACTCAATTCAAATTTATTTAGTTTAAATTCAAACCAAGTTTGTATTAGAAGGGTCAGCTTGTGAAACCAAGTATAACTCAAGCTAAAAAGAGGTTGACTCAGATTGATTTGTGAGTTGAATAGATGACTCGGTTTGATTTGAACTTAACTAATAACTCAATTCAAATTATATTAAGTAATTGTTAAAATAATGTCATTTTATCAATAAGTCATAAATTTAAATTATAAATTTGAGTCATAAATCTGAGCAATAGATTCAAACTATAGATTTCAGCCAACGAATAATTGAAGTTGAATCGAATCATTTTTATTAAAATCAAACTCGAACCACCCTTAATATTGGTTCGACGAACTTAAGTCACTCTTAACCAAGCTATTTTTGCTTGAGCTAAACTTGAACAAAAGCGTTTTTGAGCTCCTCATACTGTTTCACTAACAAAGAAATAGTAAAGATAAATAAAATAGTAATTTTATTTTTTAATATTATTGTTTCACTAACAAAGTTTAATTTTGGGTTAAAAGGTATTTTGATTTTGACAAGAAAATGTTATTTGCATCAATTAGAGAATGGAAAAATGTTTTAAGGCTAAACCTGGAATTCACTTTTGTCAGTATTATTAAATATTTGTCATACGTAGAAGGGGAAAGCAACACTAGTGTGCCAGCATAATTGGAGTCTCGTGTTCCAAATTTCTATTCACATTATCAGATTGGTTTGGAATCTAGGGAAACAACAAAGGACATTATCTGAGGCTGCTGCGGATGTGAAAACTAATGTTTCATGTTTTTGACCATTCAAATGCAATCTTTAACTAAATTCAAATGTTATTCTTATTAATGTTTGGTGACACATATTGTTATTAATAATTGGAAACTCATATAATCAAAAAAAAAAAATCTAATTTAATAAAGAATTTTGTTATTTATTTATAAGATTTCAACAAAAAGATACAAGAATCAATGTTTGTTTAATTTTATAACTATTAAATCATCACAATAATTTCCTATATATCTAATATTAAATATCTAATCAGATATATAGATAATATTTTAGTATATAATTAAATATATCATCTAATTATATAATTAAACATTTAAATATGAATATATATAGTTTTATTGATATTGATATTTTAGGTTGGATAATTAATATGAAACTAACAAGGAAGATCTGGAATACTTTGCTCATTCCTAAAGAAATTATCAAGATCAACCTTAGTCTTAATCTTCACCAACCTTTCGAAATTTCCATTGAAATATTTGATTCCATAAACTCTTCCTTCCGGGTAGCTCCCATTCCATTGTGATTGATCCCCAAATCAATATCTCTATAGTTCAGAAACGCCTGCCTCGGACTTTTGGACACAAATGGAGTCATGTGATTATAAAGTTCCACAATCAACCGCAAAAAAAAGTTTGCCGCCTCAGTCCCCGATTGATTCCAGTTAGCTATGTACTGAATCTTCCATGAGTTTCCAGCTCTATGTGGAAATGGCGTCGCCTTCGCTTCAATCTCCTCCATTCGACCACCGTAAGGATTGAATATCAGCACTGGTGTCTCTAGTTGAATCATTTTATTCCATATTCTGTCCAGGCCGTCTTTAGGAATCGGCTTCCTCACATAATCCGACTTTCTCTTCGGGAAGCTCAGTGCCGGCGAACGATTTAGTAAAACATTTGTCGAAGTTCCGGACGGAAAACCTCCCCAAAAAACAACCGATTCAAGCCAGCTCGATTCAATGCAGTCGGACTGAGTTAATCCTAGTTGAGGAAAGCTGTCGTTTATGATTGAAAGAAGTTTCTCAGAGCCGCCGAGATAAATCCAGAAGTTTCCCCTCACAGTTTTATTAACCACGTCTAATGTGAGTCGGACGAAGAGCTCTTCAGGAAGTTTGAACGCAACATGTTGCCATTGATCCACAATCTCAGTTAGATTGTGTGATTCTAGAGTTCTTCTAATAAGAAACCAAGTCACTGTTTCCGGAACTGGAACGAGAATGATTTTATAAGCAATAATGACTCCGAAACTGGCTCCTCCTCCTCCTCTGATAGCCCAAATCAAATCTTCGCCCATGGATTTTCTATCCAGAAGCCTCCCATTAGCATCAACAAGCCTTGCACCGACGATATTATCGACAGTGAGCCCGTATGTTCTCATCATATTGCCATATCCTCCGCCGCTAAAGTGTCCACCAATACCAACAGTGGGACAAATCCCGGCCGGGAAGCCATGAGTTTTACTTTTCTCCGCAATTTTATAATAAACTTCACCAAGAATCGCCCCCGCCTGAACCCAGGCACTGTTGTTTTCAATGTCAACATCAACGGCGCGAAGATTAAACATGTCAAGGACAAAGAAAGGGACTTGGGAGATATAAGATAAGCCCTCATAGTCATGGCCGCCGCTTCTGATTTTCATCTGAAGGCCATGCTTCCGGGCACAAATGACTGCAACCTGGACGTGGGATTCATGCAATGCAGTGATAATAAGGAAAGGTTTGAGAGTTGAAGTTGAGTTGAAACGGAGATTCCGGATGTGGGATTGCAATACGGAGGAAAATTAGGCGTTTTGTGAGGTGAAAATTTCTGGGAAGATTGGATGGGAAGGCTGAGAATGGTTGAGAAGACAATGGAAGAAATTTTCATGGACGGAATCTGAAGTTGCTTGGCATCGCCATGAAAAAAATGAAACAGAATGAAAATTAAGAGAAGAATAAAAGTTTTGGAGTATTTATGAAATTTTCCATTCCAGAACTGTGCATGTGTTTTGTGATCCTGGGTCCTTGCTATTGAATTTATTGGCGGGCTTCGTCTCGGTAATCTAACTTTTATTCGGTTATTATTAATGTACTAATTAATTTACGAGATAATTTATCACCTTAGTTTTTAGGAGAGAAGTCTTTTTTAATTTTTTAAGACAAAATATCTTAATTTTTAAAGTAATATAAAAAAGTTATTTTATATATAATAATTTTTAAAATATATAAAATAAAATAAAATTTAAGTATTATTTTATTATAATAAAAAATAATTATTATTTATATTTATCAATTTTTTCCACATTTAAAAATAATTTTATATCTTTAGATAGTTTACCTTTATAATAATCTTTTTATTTTTTTATAAAAGATTACTTGAACCAACTACATGTTAGAGTCATGAATAATGTTATATGTTTTAATTTTGTGTATTTATGACAATCTTTCCAATGATATGTTATCAAATAATATTCTTAATTTCAAATCACTTAATTACATAAAACATATTATCATATTTAATTAAATATTAAAAATTAGATATGTATTATTTTATTACAGAGTTAATTGATGGCGCACTTTAATAATAAGGTTGTTATTGAAAAGATAATGGGGAGACGAAGCTAATCATCTCCCCCCAATTTGACCTAGAAAGTTAAATTAATATATGTCTACATAGAGTCATATTTTATTAGTCTTTGACATGATACAACATATAATAATAGTATTGGATTCAATATAAGCTGTTAAATGAGTTTAAGCTTAGGATTACAGTTATTTTTATAAAAAAATCGAGTTTGAATTAATTCAATAATTTAAATTTGAATTGATTTAAATTGAATCAAATATTAAATCATTTTCAAATCGAATTCGAGTTTTAATTCACCAATCTTAAGCTAATCTTGAACTTATTCTTTTGAATTTAAATAATTTTCAAATTAGAGCGTATTCAAATTCAGTTTAAATCAAATTCAATCTAATATAATAGTCATAATATTATTAGTAAAAGCTACACGATGGTCAATGTTTATGCTAATAATCTTATTCTATCATTTTAATGTAATGTTAAAATATTCTAATAATACAGTATGAATGTTTACACAAATAGTCTTTTTATATCATTTTAATATAATGTTAAAATATGCTAATAATTCGATAACATGCATAAACGTGAATGTTTGTGCAAATAGTCTTTTTATATCCTTTAATGTAATGTTAAAATATGCTAATAATACAATAACATGTATACCATTGTTAAATTCTATTTTTTATTCAATTCAACATCTAAATTTGTAAAACTTGTTCAATATCATTATTTCAATAAGGGAAAAAGACAATTTCCCACCCAAACTTAAGATCTAGATGACGAACATCATTTAGAGAATGGATGACGCTCCACCGATCGTCGGTGGGCAAAGGAAAGAGTAAAGAAAAAACTTAGGGATTAGGGTTGGAGGGAGAGGGGGAGGAGAATCACTTTTTAAAGTTTAGATATGAGATTTAAATATCAATTTTAAAACCTAAGAGAGAAACAAAATAAAATTACGTATTTTTTAATATTATTATTAAATAACGATTTTAGTCTTATATATAACAAAAAATTTAAGAAAATTTTAAGATAGATAGATGTTTAGATTTTTCATCTACTACAGATGTATTATTGAAATTGAGATAAAACTTATATGGGAAATAGTCCTTTACCCTTTCAATAAATACAATTATGATTCATGTTTTTAAAAATTAAAAATTTAATTTAATAGGTGATTTCACTGTATCAAAAAAAAAAAGATATTCCAACCATCTTATATACAAGAAATACTTTTATAAGATGTCTCTTTAATATAAATTTTAATTATTAATAAATCTTTGATTTTAGTAATTTTATAAAAATACCCATAATCAATTTATCTTCCAATATTATTTAATTTATCAATATATCCTCCAATAATTATAATTATAATTATAATTTATTATTTTTTTCTAAAAAATAATTTTTTCTTATTTTATTTCTTTTCCACCAGTCATATGCAATTCTTCACCATCAATTGTTACTCATCCTTGTTATCTTCACTAATAACACCACTATCATTCATCCTCTTCTTCTCTCGTCATCAATTGTCTATCATTTTCTATCCTCTTTTGTCATTTTCACCAACAACACCATTATCAACTATCTTTTTTCTGTGCTAATCTTCAGCATTAGCACCAAATGGAATGAGTGAGAGAAAAAAAAGGAAGAAAAGGTAATAAAAATTGAGTGAGAGAAAGAAAAGAAAAAGAGAAATCGACATTTATTGAAAATTATGTGTGAGAAAAAAAGAGAAAATATATGTTGATATTTATTGAAAAAAATAAATTAGAGAAATAAAAAAGATAGTAACAAGAAAGTAAGTGGAAGAATAAAATGAAGAAAAAAACTTGACATTTATTGAAAATAATTTTGTAGGAGAGAAGACCAAGCTAGAAACATTAATGTAAAAATGAAAAAATATTTTTTTAGTAGGAGAGAATAAATTTGCTAGCAATGTAGATATGATGTACCATGTTTTTAATGTATTTATACAAATTAATTGTATTAACATATTCACACAATGTAATATAGCAGCATTTGCTTTGGTCATTTTATAATAAGAAAAAAATAAATAATTATATTACTTAATCATAAATTATAATCTTAATTTATATAATAAATTAATAAAATTTATTGGTTGGTATATTTTTATTATATTTAAACTTGTTATTGAGAAATAAATTCGATTATTGCTTGGGTAATGACTTGTTGAGAAATAAACTTGTTATTGATAATATAATCTTGATCTAGGTTTTGATTTGACTCTCATCTCATATTAAGGGATGTGCATGAATAATATTTATACTCCATTCTAACCCTCTTTAATCACAATATAACGCTCATACAACTAAACAAAACAACAGTCTATTACACAAATAAACCCTAGAATAGAAAAACTTTAAATATATATTCATAACATCTCCCTTATCAATGCAAACACAAATAAATCTTTACACAAAGAGAAATATCCCCTGTAGACTTAATAAGACTCTACACACCAATTTTGAGCAAGTCTAAGGCTGGCTTAAACTTATTCACAGAAACAATCTTGGTAATAATATCAACTGGATTATTTCAGTTGATATCTTCTCCACTTTAATTTGTCTATTAGCCAAAACATCCCTTAGGAAATGTAGCCTCACATTAATGTGATTTGCTCTCTCATAATAAACACTAATTCAACTCAGGTAATTTCTCTGCTTCAATTTTAACACATGACCTACCATTAGGTGTAAACACATCTTTATAAAATTTTAGTTCATTAAAAACAACATCTCTGCTAGTAGCACACTTATGTTTATCTAACAACCAGACCTTATACCCTTTTACACCAATAGGATATCCTAGAAAAATGGCTCTAAGTGCTCTAGGATTTAACCTCCCTTGACTTGTGTGAAATAATCTAGACAACCAAAAGGTTTGAAGTGATTTAGCTGTAGAGGTCTTTTTGACCATAATTCCTTAGGTTTCTCAAAATTCAAGGTAGTAGAAGGTGATTTATTAATAAGATAGGAGACAGTGGTAACAACCTCTACCCAAAATCTCTTGATAAGGCAAGAATAAGCAAATATACATCTTACATTATTCAAAATAGTTTTATTCATTATCTTAGCAAATCAAATTTGCTAAGGAATATCAATACAGGTTCCTTGACTTAAAATTTCAGCCTTTTTACATAAATCAAAAAATTAATTATTATAAAATTTTACACCATTATCAATCCTTAATACTTTAATTCTTTTATTAGTTTGATTTTCAACTAATAATTTCAATTCTTTAAAACATTCAAAAGTCTGATCTTTATGTTTTAAAAAATATAACCATACCTTCTTAGAATAAAGCAATGAAGGTAAGAAAGTAATGAGAGTTTGAGAGAGAATTTGGTCCCTGAAGATCAAATTGTATATAAATCAATACAGCCTTTGATCTATAGGTTGCAGTTGAAAATCTTAACCTGCACACTCTACCTAGGATACAATTTTCACAAAAATCCAAACTAGTAATGTTATTAGAGTTTATCAATTTTTGTTTGCATAATTCTAATAAACTTGCCATGCTATTGTGTCCTAATAAACAGTGTTCATTAATATTATCAACAGTGTTCAAACTAGTATATACAACCCATGGACTAGTTTACCCTTCATTACAACTAAAGAGCCTCTTAAAACTGTAAGGACACCATTTTCTGATTTAAAAATAACCCTAAAGAAATTAAATTTCTTATAAACTTAGGTATCAACTTGACATTATCTAATACTTCAACAGAGCCATCTAACATTTTAAATTTTATGCTGCCTAATTCTATCACATCACATAATTCATCATTACCCAGTAAAGACTTTTCCACCACTATTAATATGTTTAATATTAACAAACAAGTCTAATCTAAGTGTAATGTGAAATATGCAACCTGAATCCATTACCCATTTATTTTTAGAAACTCTCTCAGTTAACAATAACATCTCTGCATTATCATAACCATCCAAAATATTAGCAATTTTAAGGTTATCATTTGTTTTTAGTGTGTTCTTTCTTCCTTTCAAAACAATTTCCTTTAAAATAACCATATTTATGACAATGTCAACAAGTTCTTTTAGTTTTAGACTTAGACCTAGATGATTTGTTATTTTTTGATTAATTTCTTTTCTCAGTTTTGCCTCTAACTTGGATACTCACATTAACAAATTTTCTTTCAAATTTTATCTCTAAATCCTTTGATCTTAAAGCACCTAAAACATCCTCTATTAACAATGACTCTTTGTCATACTTAACAACAGTTTTTACATCCTTAATGAATCAAGTAAAGAGTTCAAGATTATTATAGCTCGATTTTCATTAAAAAAATTTTCTTCTATATTGGCTAAGCTAACAGTACTATTTTTAAATAGTTGGATCCATGTTAAATCCAAACAGTTGTTCTTTAAAGTAAATTTTATTTGTCAAAGATTTAGTCATATATAGGGACTCCAATTTTAATCAAACCTTAACAGCAGTATTTTCCTCATCTATTTGTCTAAACATATTATCTAACAAATACAAAATTAAGAGACTATAGGTAGTTTCCAATACTTCAGCCTTGTTAAAGGTAGATATCTCTTTAGAAAGGGCTTCTTTTCTACTGAGAGCTCTAGCACACTTGTAGTGGACCAAGATAGCATGCAACTTCTTTCTCCACATGTTAAAGTCTCCCTTTTCATCAAAGCATTCAATGTCTATTCTTGTTTGACCAATTCTTGGTCTTATTTACATATTTTCCTTTCTTTCTGTATAACAAGAAACGCTGAGAAGAAAGGAAAGGCCACAAGAAACAAGCAAACACAAATCCAAAAAGCATAAAAATAATCAACAACAAAAAAAGGACCTAATAATTAGAAATAGCTCCGATACCACTTGTTGGTTTTAGATTTATGATTCTTTTTCACCAATTTTTAAACAAATTTGCAAGTTATCAAGAAAGCAGAAAAGAATAAGAGTGATTCACTTGGTTCGAGTAGTCAATCCACTAAAACAAATATGAAATATTATATGTTATAATACAATCAAGAACTTCAATCAAAAACTCGATGTTACCATAATTGCCTCAAAATAGAGCTAACTGAAGACTCAAGTTCTAAACCTTACCAAGCTAGACAACTAATCAAAGAAAGCATTGAGTTTTCTTCGATGTACCAAAACGCAAGCAGAGCATATGAGAGAGCACACAAAAACAGAAGCAAAAAAGACTCTTTACAAGGTTTATATACCTTGGTTAAACTCTCTACAAAATTACAACTCTATCCCTACGCTTAATTACTAAATAATCGTTGCTTTGCTAATTACAATCATATCCTTAATGAAAAAAGTTTAAGACAAATATGTATAAGAAGAACAATGTACTACCTTTTTATCTATTATTTGCACGGCCTTCGAATCATTGAGATCAATGGCGAGATGTATGGAATATGCAATAGAACCTTGTATACGAGGTGTATATACGGGTTTTGAAATGAGTCATACTACCTCAAAGGGAATTTTTTATACAGGGGTAATTTTTTCCATCCTTAATTGATTGACTATAAAGGTTAACCCTTACCTTGTATATACTATAACCCTTTAAATATAATTATTTTAATTAATTTCTATATATATATAACACCACTTTATTAATAAAATTAAAAACAGCATTGAAGATGGGCTTTTGGGGAAAGAAGATTAAATAAGGGATTTTCATCTGGGGTTGGTTTCTTCGACTCTTCCTTGTTGCAAGCAAGAAGGGCGGATTTTGTAAAACACGAACAAAGATATTACAATAAAATAAAGATATAGACAAGAGAAAAAGAGAAAAAAATCTAGGTATAGCTGAGAAGGTAGAATTATTGTGTTTTATCAGTAAAATATCTCGATATATATTTTTTTTAATAAAAGTATATTTATAATGTATCCATTTGGAGTGTACAGGTATACACTATAGTTTTAAGAACTAGACCAAATTATGAATTGTTTTGAGGTCTGATTCTGATCAAACCAGTCAAGCAGTTTTGATCGGCTGATCCAACTAGATTTTCAGTTTTGTACAAAATTATGTCATCATCAACATATATTACAACACAAAAAATTATGTAGTTATCAACAATATACATACCAATAGAAAACATGCAAAAAAGGGACCAAACTGAACCGTACATACATAAAATAAATTACATAGCAACATATATAACAAATCTATAATATATAATATAAGTCCACTTACCTGTAAACCGTTATTATAAGTGAATTTTGTCGGATAAAATAATAAAATATATAATTTATACAGAAATAAAAATATCTAATTTTTACTACATTAAAGGAAAAACTAAATCCTATGCGTCTTTTAATCATTGTACCAAATACTTTTATTCGAAGCTAAAGAAACTGTCATTGCATATACTTTTAATCATTCAATGCAATGTCATTGCGTCTCCAGCCAATGTCATCCTTCAGCAGATTGAATATGATAATGATGATGATCGGAGTGGTGATCGGATGGCAGTAGTTTCACGATCTATCAAACCAGCAGAAGTCATCGCCGGTATCGACGTCACAGAGAAGCAAATCTGCAGGAAGAGTTGGAATTGAAGAACACAACTTAGAGAAGAAGTACACTATGGACGAAGCTTTAAACGTCGGCAACATGAACGAGAAGAACAGTCCACCGTCAGCAATGTGCGTGAGAAGAACGGCTAAACATTGTTGGAAGTCGGCCAAACGTCGTTGTCGTCGTCGAAGTTGCAACAACGGCGGCAATGCAGAAGAAAGGGCTGCAGGAGAAGACTCCTATTTTTTAGGTCTGCAGCTGTTGCTTTTAATCATTTTTGAATTTATATATTTAAAATTTTTATGGATCGGATCACACAGATCTGGATTGGACAGCAAACGGGAAGCCAACTGCCGGTCCAATCATGGTCCAGTCTGAAAACTTGCAAAAAATAGTTTTTTTTTTTGCCAGCAGAACTCGTACACAATACCGGTTCATGACCCGATTGGTCCAGCCGGTAGGTCTAGTCTGATTTTGTAAATATTAGTATCCACTTATATATATCATTAAGTATTGGTGATTTTCAATAAAAATAAAATAATACCCAATTATATAATGATACATATCAAATACATATTCATTTGTGTATGTATATGTGTGAAGAGTTTATGTTGCCCCCATAAACATTTAATTCAAATTTACCACTGACCCCTTGAGGTTTGATGGAATAATAAAATCCCATTTATTGCGATATGTATAATAAATTTGGGCACTAGCACTACGGTTTATTGAAATTGTTGGATTCGATCAAAGCTATATGAGTTTAAATTGAAGTTTGGTTTGAATGAGTTAAGTATGAGTCAAAATTGAGTTAGTTTTCACAAAATAAGTCAAATTTGAATTGATTCAAATATTAAAGTCTAAGCAAGCTCAAATCAAAACAAAGTACATTTATTTACAAGCCAAGTTTGAGTTTCAACTTATTGATCTCAAACGAACTCTTTTGAATTAAAGTCAATTTTAAACTAAATCTTATTCTAATTTGCCTAAATCAAATCTAGTCATATTTATAAATAGGCGAAAAGACTATTTCACCCCCAAGTTTTAGTGCATTCTTAAAGCTAAACTCACGGAGTTTGAAAAACCTGAAGTCCCACCCATAGGCTAACTTTTCCTAAAAAAGTAAGGGTAAAATTGTCATTTATTGTTTTCCCCCTGTAGTTTTAAAAACTAACAAATTTACCCCTGCCTAAAGTTTTCTAACTTTCAAAAGTATCATTCCCCCCCCCCCAAAACCTAGGGTTTATTTTCTAGAGGCTCTTCGACCACCATTTTAGGCCATCGGAGAAAGAGCTTCAACCCACCATGTCACTAGCCACCTCTAAAGCTTCCAAATGGTACACCGAAGACTCATCTTCCTCGATTCCAGAAGGATCGACGTAGACCTATCTTCTTCGATTCTTTTGGAATCAACGAAGTCTTCGTCGATTCTAGATGAATCGATAGAGAAAACGGTCTTCGTCGATTCCAAAAGAATCGACATAGGTGCTCATCTTTGTCGATTCGTCTAGAATCAATGAAGATTTCATCGACTCAAACGAATCGACGCATCTTCATCACCTCTTCTTCCATCGGAGAGTGAAGATCTAGTGGCCAATGAGTAGTGGGTTAAAGCATTGTCGTGGGTTGCTAGAGATGGTGGTCAGAGATTTCTGGAAAATAAGCTTAGGTTTTTTTTTGGGGGGGGGGGGGGGGGGGGGCAGAGAATATTACTTTTGATAGTTAGAAAACTTTGGGTAGGGATGAAGTTGTTAGTTTTTAAAACTGTGGGGGGAACATATAATGAATTTTATATTTTTTTTTAATAAATTAATGAAATAATAATTTTACCTTTACTTTTTTAACGGATGTTAACTCATGGGTGGGACTTCAGGTTTTTCAAACCCCGTGTGTGTGATTTTAAAAATACACTAAAACTTTGGGGTGAAATAGTCATTTGGCCTTATATATATGGTCAAACTTAGGAACTTTAATTTATCCCCATGTCATAATTGAAATTCTATAACATTTTTCGATATGAACTTTAACAATATAGAAGGTTCCATGAAATATATTTGACAAATTAGTGGAAGACAATAATATTTTAAGTATACTATCACATAATATAAAAGTGCATGCACCCAATTTTTATTATCTAATTGAGTATTTAGATAAAGTGTTATCATGTAATTATGTATAATTTTATTTTTAAATCAAAATTAAAATGATATAATCATATGATGAAGTATCATCTAAATACCAAGTTAATTTGGTATTTAAAATTGTATGTATATATTTTTATTGAATATAAAAATAGGCCAAAGGATTTATTCCTACCCAAAGTTTACACTTTTTCTAAGTTTCCATATATTATTTTTCAAAAACTCAAATACTCATCCATAAACTGTCAAAGTTAACTAAATTCGCTAGTTTTAAAATTTTATCTCATTTTCTCCCATAAACTCTAAAAACTAACAATTTTTCCTCAGGTTAAAGTTTTGAAAAATTATATTTCCCTCCAGGATTTCAATTTTTCAGTGAGTTTTTTCGGTGAATGACCACCTTCTCTAGCGCTCTTCCAACAAAGTCTCTCCCGCTCCAATATCGTCTCTTTTTCCCATCCATCTCCTAGCACATCGCTCATGCATGGATGAACGATTCATCTAGAGACGAATTGTCCTCAATGGCTTTGTCGTGCACAAAGACAAAAAGTCATTTTGTCTTCATGCATAACAACTTTGATTTGTCGACAAGAAGAAAGATCTATTGACAGCTTTGTCATGCACATGCACGACAGCTTCAACGTCTTTGTGCTAAATCGGCTCTTCGTCTAGTGGGGAGAGACACAAAGCCACACCTAAGGGATTTTGATCAAAGAGAAAGCACATCAGGAGGGAGAGTCTGGTGGGCTGAAGGTAGTCAGAAGCTATTTCGATAGTTGAAAAATGTTTGGTTTTGAAAAATAATCCCTACGAGAGAAAATGAAATAAATTTTTAATTTATTTTTAATATTATTGATAAAATAATAATTTTACCTTTAAAACTAATTGACTTAATAATTCATAAGTGGGTATTTGAGTTTTTAAAAGATAATGAGTAAAAACTTAGAAAAAGAGTAAAGTTTGGGTGGGAATAAGTGCTTTGGTCTATTAAAATAATATTGAAGCAAATACATAAAGATATCAAAACACATAAGCATATATAATTTATAATCACATATTTTCACATAACAAAAAATGCCCACATGAAATAAAAAAGAATGAATCTCGGTTTCCTCCCCCCACTCCCCTTTTCGAGAAATAATGCTCTTGTATTTTTAGCTCTATAATTTTTCTGTCTTCTCCCAAATGAACCTAAGCTTTTGCTATGCAATTAAAGTTGAAACAAATTAGAAAATAAATACATGACGACGATGATGATATATATATATATAGTTAATTATAGTAACATAGATATGAGAATTGAGCAAGTTCAAAGGCAGGAGCTCTTGTTGGTCTTGTATCGATAGAAAAGCCTCTTCTTCTTGCTTGAAGGATTCTCAACTGTCAGCATAACTTTTCCAGGTTCATTGTTCCTGAAAGTATTACGAATTGGAGCTTCCTGTGTGCTTATCTTCTTCCCCTTCTGAACAATAATGGTGTAGGAGCCTTCATCACTTGGCACAAATTCCTCCCTGTAGTTCACTTCCCATCCAATCACACACACGTCCCAAGTTATCGTAGTTCCAATCTGTCATCGTTATCAACTAATCATTAACGACCATATTAAGAATAAACAGTATTATGTGTGTTCAATTTTTAGCATCCAATTGAATACTCAGATATTATATAATTATATGATTAAGTATTATTTTATCTTTAATTTAGAATTAATTAATTATATTAAAATACATGATCTAAATATCTAATTAAATACTTAATCCACATAATTTGATGGATAAATTAATGGGCCAAATCTTAGAATATTTATGTACATACAACTAATCAAAATGATAAGTTAAACCAAATTACAGATTTTTTTTTTCCTTGTATGGAGGCAAGTGCCCCACTCACTTGTATTATGAAAACAAAATCGAGGTACCTCATCAGCTGTAATCTCAATGGATTCAGTTGATCCTGGTTTGACAGTAATTTCAGAGATTTTAGACTCTTCATTAGCGAATTCAAAGTCATCTTCTCTCTTGAATCCACCATACTGAACAGGCAACTCTTCGGGTGAAATGTACCTGCAATTAAAAATACCAAAGCTCATTTCTTCAGGATTTTATCCTCCATTGAATGTAATGCAACATCGAAAAAATTGCAGAAAAAACAATACTTACTTCAGAAGGGTTTCAGTGACCTTTGCAGGGCGAGAAACAACAAACTTGCTCTTGGTTCTTTGAGTCAAAAATGGTGATAAGACAGCATTGAGAGCATAGTACCAGAATGGCGCATTAATGAACAACTGCAAGATCCCACAGCTTTATAATTTAGAAACGGCTTTCTGATTTTGGGTTCGGTATAGAGGAAATTGATATCTAACTTACATTTTTTGTGACGAATTCAGGATAATTGTCTTGCAAAATGCCGACCGCCTGCTTCAATGCAATTCTGAGCTCCTTCTTGGCCGGTCCAGGGGAGTTTTTCAGATCATTTATTTGAAGCAAAGAAGAAATCCCACCAGGCTTCAAATCAAGTTTCTGAATTCCCTTCTCCATCAACCTCAGTCTCCATCTCAGGAATTCATTGCGCTTCTCCTCGGTCGCCAGAGTCTTCTGATAAAGCTCCTCGTCGTTGAACACCCCGTAAATGTTATAGCAAATGGGGTGGCCCTCGCGGTCCACGCCATTCATGTAAGCAGCTGATCCCAAATGCGCCCCAACATCCTCCTCCATAATGGAATCAATGTTGTTCTCCTTCCGCCATTGGAGTGACTTCTTCAGCATCTCAAATGCATCGTTCACCTTGAAGTCTCTCGCCCTCAAAAACTTCAATAAAACCACATCAAGCTCCTCTGCGCCTTTGCTCTGCAAAAGAGGAACTCCCCATAGGCTTATGTCTTTATCAACACATTTCTCTTCTACCGTCTTCTCCTCTTCAGCTTCAGGATCTTCCTCTTCAACCTTCTTTTCCTCTTCAGCTTCAGGTTTTTTCTCTTCAACCTTCTTCTCCTCTGCGGCTTCAGGTTTTGTCTCTACAACCTTCTTCTCCTCGTCATCTTCAGCCTTTTTCTCTACAGCCTTCTTCTCCTCTTCAGCTTCAGGTTTTTTCTCTTCAACCTTCTTTTCCTCTCCAGCTTCAGGTTTTGTCTCTACAACCTTCTTCTCCTCTTCAGCTCCAGGTTTTTTCTCTTCAACCTTCTTCTCCTCTTCAGCTCCAGGTTTTTTCTCTTCTTCTTTTTCTTTAGTTTCTTGTTTTGTTTCTTTTATTAATTCAACAACCTCTTTCTCCTTCTCCTTTTTCTGAAGATTATCAATCTTTTTCACCTCCCCCTTCTTGAAAATATTGTCTCCAAGAATGGCTTCTTCAAGCTTTTTCTTCAGCTCAACCAATGCCTTTCTCTCAAATTCCTTGAGATCAGAAGTAAAATTACTCTCCTCCCTATAAGAAGCGGACTTTTCCATAACTTTAGGCTCTTCTTTACCCTGTTCTTCAACCTTAACGTCTCCATTATCACCCACCTGGGTTTCCTTCTCTTCAACCTTAACCTCAGCTCCTCCATTATCACCCACCTGGATCTCCTTCCCTTCAACCTTAACCTCAACTCCTCCATTGTCACCCTCCTGGCTCTCCTTCTCATCAACCTTAACCTCAACTCCTGCATTATCACCCATCTGGCTGTCCTTCTCTTCAACCTTAATAACCTCCTTCTCTTCAACCTTAATCTCACCCTCAACAGTCATTTTTACGCAATCAAAACCAACTCAAAATGAAAAATACAGAAGAATCAAACCCCTCACTCTTTTAACCCTCCAAAATCGGAACTTTTTCTCTTCCCTTGTTTGTTAATGTGTGGAATACGACGCATTCCAACGTATTATATATTTTCAAAGTTTCCAAAATTGCGGTCCTCCAATAATAACCTAGATGGAGCCGACCAGCCAGCAAAGTTTAGGCAGAATTGGACCCACAAAAAATTGTCTTATCTGGGCTCTAGAATTGGTGGCTTGTCGATGATTGATGATTCACAGCTAGATTTTTGCTTCAAATTGGATGGAGCACCTTCATGGAACATATTGGAATACTATTTTAAGCATCCATCAATTATGAAATTATAACGAAACTTTCTATTAAATTACTGGTTCATTTTTTAGCTTAGTAACTACCCAACATATCAATGACAAATGTTAGATAGTAGACACGAGTATAATATTGGTGTAATTGATGTAATATCATATGATATTTTTAGATTTCATTTCATAATGATTTTATGTGTATGAATACATAAAATTATTTTTAGATTATTACACTTATATCTCCCAAATTTTACATTTATCTTCTAAAACTTACTTTTAACCTGCTTAATTTATATATTTTGGTATAAGAAATTTACTTGGCCCTCTTAACTTTTAAAATTCCTACACGCAATCCAATACCAAACTTTCGAATATAAGAGTGATTAATAAATGTATAAGTTATAGAATTTAGTTATAACTTCTCAAATTAGGCTCAAATTAACAATTCTTATCTCAAATTTTCAGCTCTTGCATAAACTCAATCAAAATTCAAGTCTTGCACAAACTCAATCAAGTCAAACTCAATTCCAACAATATTTAGCTTGCCCGATTGTAACCCTATACACGAGAAGGAAATATTAAAGGTAACATAAATCATTGATTGTCATATGAGTGGAGAAGGAAATATTAAAGGTAACATAAATCATTGATTGTCATATGAGTGGCACGGTCAATTTTTTCTTTTTGACTAAAGCTTTTTTTTTTTTAATCTTTTATAATATATTGTTTATGAGTGATACAACCCTTATAAATAAAAAAAATACAAATGCTTCCTAATTTTTAATATTAATTTATCTATACAAATTAATATATTTTAATATAATTATCACTAAAAAGAAAAGGCTATAACGAGAGGAAATTAGTCACTAAAAGTTTATTTCTCAATGTTAAAAAGTTTTAACGATGAAAAAAATCTCGTCATCATTTATCATTATAGTTTTCACCTCTAAAAGTATTAACGACAAGAAGAAAAGTTTTATCGTTAATATAAATTACGAGAAGTATATCCAGTCATTAAAAATAGTAATTTCAATGATGAATATCTCTGTCATTATAACAATATTTATCTATCACTAAATATAATATCAACGATGAATATTCTCGTCATTATAACAATATTTATCAGTCACTAAACATAATATCAATGATGAATATCCTCTTCATCATATCAATATTTTATCAGTTACTAAACATAATATCAACGATAAATATCTCCGTTGTTATAAAAATATTTATCTATTATTAAATATAATATCAACGATAAATATCCTCATTGTTATAACAATATTTGATAATAAAAATTTGATTCTAAAAATATGATCATTAACATTGATTATATTTTAATCACAATTATCTCGAAGCCTTTATAAAATCCACAATTATAAAAAATAAGAAGAAAAACTATAAATTTCCTATTATGGAAATTTCTCTCTATAATCAAAATTAAAAAGTTGTTATAAGCAGATTTTATTCAAATTTTAAAATTGGTACACTTAGATTTTTAAGCTCTGGCTAAAGAAGAATCACACATTCCAAACTTCTGTTGTTAGTAGTGGGCATCATTTTAAAGATAAAAATTTTATTTTTCTGTAATGAAAGCAAAATCAATAAACATTTCACTCAAACTTTGGTATGTAGATTATCTAAATATTTACTATATGTTCCTTATTTTTTTGAAAACAAAACAACAATTATCAAACAACTATGAGATACATATCCTTTTAACACTAAAATCACTTTAAAACAGTCTAATCGTTGTATTTCATAAAGTTGATTTTTTAGAACTAAACCTGGCAATTGCTTCACCCAACAAACAGTCAAACATAAGAAAATCACACTTAAATGGACGAAGGTGGTGATTGATTTGTCTGGAGATTGAAGCATAGCCTCCAACATGTGAAAAACATGATAAAAAATATTATTCCTAAGAATAAATTAATTTGCCAATATTACTACCCAGAAAGTATATTCAATAAGATATAATATTGACAAATCCTTACATAATGTGCAGGATATGTATATGAATACTCTACATGTCACTTCATAGGATTATGCTGCTATATACTGATGATTTTAAGATCCTTTCAACTTCCATTTTAATTGATAATATCAACTAAAACTAGGCATTGCATAATGGTAAAAGATTCCTAGCACAAAATATTTGGAAATCCACCAGCTTGGATTATTTTCCTTCAAATCACCGTGTATCAAAATATTTGGAAATCCACCAGCTTTGATTGTTTTCCTTCAAATCACCATGTATCTTAACATTTGTTGCCTTTAGAGGTTCTAGGAATTATGAATTACATAAACATTTAGAGTAAATGATGAACATAATAACTATAATTTAGAATGTAAACATAGTAGAGAAAGATACCAAAACTTGAATTATCATGTGGCATTCTAAAAGGGGTTATAAACTTGTTGGTCTTTAACATCGACCTAACTAAAACTTTGGACATTTGCATCAATTTTGTAAACCTGAAATAAGATTAAAAAAATATACATTTTTGTTAATCTCATAAGTGATCATTAAAAGATATATGCATAGATAAGTATATTGGAGTTGACATGGGAGTTGTCTTTTTATAACTAAATAATTCCTCTTGTTGATATCCATTTGTAAAGGCAAGCCATAAGAATCACGTTGTGTTTTCAAAACAACCTGCCACCGTTTATTGATATTGTCGATGGCATAAAACACTTGGAATACTTGGTATGCCAAGACAAATGGCTCATTCGTCTTTAAGAGACGGTTACAATTAATACTAGTCAAACTATACTTATTCACTTTGGCTTCCATACTCTCTAATTTTAAACATATATATAGTTTTAAATTAAAGATAAATTAACAATTATATCACCCAATTACATTAATACACATCAATTCATATAAACAAGTTTATTAAAAAAAAAAGTAAATATAGTATTACTCAATGTTTGTTTAAGTTTTGTATATATGAAAATTATTTAATCAAAATGTTATAATATAAATTTTGTATCTAATTAGATTGAAATGATATTTTACAGATTAATCTTAAATATGTTCTCAACGAACATACTTAAGAATATCCTAAGTATTTACGGTGTATCTACCATGTATTTATAAATTTAGTGCTAAATCTATATTATAAGTACATGATTAGTGGTAAATCTTAATAATTATTTAGGCCAAAAAACTTATTCCCACCCAAGGTTTGGTCTATGCCCAAAGTCCCACGCATGAAATTTTATAAACTCAAATACTTATCCATCAGCTGTTAAAGTTAATAAAACATGTTAAATCTAAGGATATAATTATTATTTAATAAGTAATATTAAAAAAAGTAAAATTGTATCTCATTCTCGATTAGATTCCGATTACCATAGGAGGAAGAAAAGATTGAAACCCTGAGGGAAAAAATGTAACTTTTCAAAACTTAGGTTTGGGGGGAAATTGTTAGTTTTTAAAACTAAAGGATGAAAATAAGATAAAATTTTATTTTTCTTTAATATTGTTGGTTAAATGACAATTGACCAATGGATTATTTCCCACCTAAGTTTTTAGCTCAATTTTAAAATCATACTCATGACAGACAAAAACTCAAACACTTACCCATAGACTAACTACCATTAAAATTTTCAATTAAAGATAGGGGTAAACTAGTCATTTTATCCTTAAATCCTAAAACCTTAAAATTTATACATTTCCCCCCAGGTTTTAAAAACTATCACTTCACCCTATTCTCAAAATTTGAAAAGTTTAGGCTTCATCCCTAGGTTTTGTTTCCCTTCTTCAACCACCACTATTTCAATCGATGACTAATGCTTTCTATCCATCTTTCAAATCCAACCACAAAAAGACGATGAAGGACAATTACCCACCACCCCAAAGGACGACAAAGTGTTGTCCTTCATCACTTCTTCCCTATCTATACGACATTTTGTTATTAAGATCTAGACAACACTTCATTGTTTAGTCGTCCAGATCTAGACAATGTTTCATCATCCTTCATCAAAAAAGACCGTTGCTTCTTCCCGATCACCAATCAGATTCTCTAAGCCACCGGAGATGAAACCTAAAAAGACAGGGGGAGTAAGTTTTTCAAAGTTTAATCATAAGGGAAATTTGTTAGTTTTTTAAACATAGAGAGAAAAATGATTAAAATTTTTAAGATTTTAGGGTTAAGAGGTAAAATATATATCTACCTCTAACTGAAAATTTTAACAACAATTAGCTCATAAACAAGTGTTTGAGTTTTTTATCTATCATAGGTGTGCTTTTAAAATTAGACTAATACTTGACTGAGAAATTGTCCTTTGGCCATAACAATTATACCGCTAGATTTAACGGATTTTGTTAACGGATTTTGTTAACTTTAATAGTTAACAAATGAAAGTTTGAATTTTTGAAACTTCGCGGATTAAACTTAGGGAATAGACCAAACTTTGGATGGGAAAAAGTCTTTTCGCCTAATTACTTATTATGAATGAATCAACATAAAATCTAACAAATTCTACAACATAATGTTTTACGATGGTTCATAACAATTTCCTTCCTCAAGGTTTGAGAATAATAAGATAGGTCCAAGGGTCTTAAATATTTAAAAATTTACCAAAAGCATCTTATTACTTTATCATGATACCGTTAATCAAAGCATATGCTCTAAATTTCACAAAGTACGTGATAAAATGTGAATAATTAAACAAAAGGGAAGAGGAAAGTGTAATAAAATATAAGATATTAAAGTTCTTTAAAAACTCAGTTTTAAATTTCTTTTAAATTCTTATTCTTTAATTTTTATATATTTAAAATAAAATTGAAAGAATAAAACTTTATATTTTATGTATATATAAAATTAGATAAAATGGGTTAATGAAACTTTTTAGGGGTTATGTTAAATTTTGAAAAGGTTTGGCATATTTATGAAATTTTTTGCATTCCAATATACCTTTAATAGTTTTAAAAATGATAATTATATCCCTAATGTACCAAACAAAACTCAATAAATTATAAGGGTGAATAGTATATTTCAAACTACTAGAATTATAATATTATTTAAAATATGTGGACTGAATATGATAATTTTTGAAACAAGAGATGGGAAAATATTTATTAACTATTAAGTTTAAAAAAATGACATTTAGATTTTACAATTTTGTTCATAATTCTGTCTAATAAATATAATATTTTAAATTTTAGGGATAAAATACAATTAATCACACCGTGTATCATAATATTTAAAGTTTAGGGATAAAATACTTTTTAACTATTAAAACTAGCGGCAAACTTTGGCAAATAAGTGAAAAAATGATTTTTTTTCTCAAACTTAAAAGATAAGAATTTATCGTTTTATCAAACCTTGGGTAGAAAGTTTAAATTTAACCAGTTTTAATTTGACCAATTTATTTATTATGTTAATAAAATACCAATTGATTTGCTCTCTAATTTCATGGTCTATCATTTGATCGTATGATCAAAGTTATAATTTAGATTGCCTTCGTTTACAAATTTTGGGTTTTATTTGAATTTTTTACTCAGTAAATTATGAAAACTTATTCTAATAACTCTTTTGAATCCAAGTCAATCTAAAGTGAAGTTTTATCCAAACTCAAACTATATTGAATTGCTTTTCAATATGCTTACTTTTTTTACTTTGAATCAATCTAAAATTGAGTCAAACCCAATCCACGTTATCGATTGTGTTTCCATCTGTCTATGATATTTGCCTCTGACAAAAAGAATCCACTGAATTTTCATTATTTTGCACCTCAACGTGCCCAATTTTAGGGTTTTATTTTTTTTTAAATGAAAAAGAACTTGCATTTTCATTATTAAAACAAAATTCATTAGTTCTCTGGGTTTGATGGCAAGGCATCAATTTGCTGCAAATCTTTTCCAGGAATCTGAACTGAAAATATGAACAATACAGGCATTAGCAGTAAACTTCTGTTGATTCAAGAGAAGTTCATAAACATGTGATTCCAATTATCATTTTAGTTTTCATAGTCAACCCTTGAAGATCTACCTGGCCGTTTTTGGAATACAAACAGCATTTAAAAGAAAAAAAAAATGAAAGAAAATAAACCCTGTAATTCTTTGAACGTGTTTCATACGAGCTTTATGTGCATTGCATTGCTTGCTCTGGAACTTGTAGCTGATACAACTCTGCATTTTCAATAACTTCCTTCAGAGCATCTCGACCCAAAAACATGAGAACCTATCGCCACAAACCAAACAGTGTCATAAAAACAAATGCAGATCATCATTTAGAAACAAAACTTTTCTGGGTTTTGATGGAAAACAAAATGAAAATGTTTCAACTATAATTTTGTCCAGCCGTTTCAATCCAAGGTCTAGTATTCCAAGCCCTCCAAACAAACAATGAGTAAATTCCATTCATGCACAAATTAAAAAATATGAGAGAAGAAAATGCACTTAAGAACTGTCATCGATTCTTTTATACCGCTTGGAGAAAGTGCAGAATAAAACATTAAAACCCGGATGGCAAAGGCATTGATCAGTGGATATAACCAAATATTGTAAAACTGCTTCATCATCTCTCACGGCCAAAGAAAAAGAGGAAATGAAAGGAGAAAAGAAGAATCAAACCTCATTCGCATCCTTGAAGCAACAGAACTCGTCTTTCTTTGGCCAATGGACACGCCAGCATCTGAAACCGACAAACAAACAACATAAAGAGATAAATTTAAGTATTTGGATACTACTTTGTGGGAATAGAATTCGGTCTCTAAACCTCAAAGATGATGATTATAATGAGACTCTGCAATATTGTAGTAAATATTTAAGGTTTCAGTGCCAATTAAAGCAAAAGCTTTAAACTCTAGACTATTGATAAGAAGGTTGTGTGAGGAGGTGATATCCTCTGATGTCAATAACTATGCGGCAGCACTAAATAAAACAAATATCATAAATGAATTTAATAATTGAAACTCTTTGTGAAACAGATGATTTGCATGTATAAGTTTTCTAGAAGAATTTACATGTTACCGAAGTACATGAAAGGAATAAATTTATAATTGGAACCTCTCTTTTCCAAGACGGCGTGCTAGCTCTTCAGCCAAGGCTTGGCCTGGTATATCACCATCAGTAGCCAGGATAATGCGAGAAACCTACATGATTTATTTACACATAACAAATAAGATCAACCAATGAAAAGAGTATGACCAAATTTGCACATCAGCTCCATCACTCAAGCATGCATACGCATTAAGTTTACCTTATCCAAGTGCTCTTTGCAGTTCCATACATACTGATATCCAGTATCCTATGCTCCCAAACAACATGCACAAAAGAAAATGTAAATGTATATTCGAAAAGAAAAATCTACAACAGACAACAAAAAATGACTTTAAATTAAACACAAAAGATGCTAATTGCAAGCCAAAAAAATCAATGAATAATTTGTTACTCTTTTGTAAGAAAGATGCAATCAAACCTCATATAAAAAGGAAGAACTATTTTTTATTGAACACTTACATTATGCAATATTTCTTGGTATGAACACATAATACAAAATATACATCGGTTCAAAGAAAATTTAGAAAAACTTAAACGGGCTACAAATAGAATGGAATTGATCCTTGTGAGAGAGAAGATAAATCCAATTCAATATGATAACTTAATTCAAATCAATACCTTATTTGATACTTAAGAAATTGAGTTCAATGTCGGGATGTATTTACGTTCGCTGAATATCAAAGTTCTTTCATATTTTCCAAATAATAAAAGGCCCTTTTACTGATGCACCAAATAAAATTCTAGCACTTAAGCTTTTTTTGTCAAATTATTTATAACTTATGACTTCTTTGCATAAAGGAAAGGAATACATTTATACTAATCATCATCATGGGTAAAAAAATTTCCAAGGCCAAACCAAACCTTTTCCTGTGGTGGTAATTCTTTGGCAGAAACCTTTTGTGGTGCTCCACAGGGAACACTTACACAGTTAAGGAAACCAGCTTCCTCCATTGCAAGCTTATCGATTTCACCTTCAACCTTTGATCAGCAACAATTAATATAATTCAGAAGAGAAAGAAATTTAAATTACAGGATAAAAGAAACCAAAATATGAAGTAGTGGTACTTACAATGATGATTTCATCAGCATCCTTTATGTCATCAAGTCCAAATAACCATTTCTGTGTGCCCTTCACCTAAATTGAAAGGAAAACCATCTCAAGCCCAATGTTTGGTGGTTGGTACTTAAAACATTCCACTGCCTCAACAAGAAAATTTTTAACAAGTGATTCTTTTACCATAACATTTGCACAAAAAAATAAAGTCAACCAAAAGCCTGTACTCAGAGGGGTTGGCCCTCTAAAAGGTAAGTTTGAGTCACTTCCAAACATTTGATCAACAAGATTGTGAGGATATTAGCATTTGTAATCTCTTCAATCCAACTAAGGCATCATTCTATCAAGGTTCTTGGTCTATCTATCTAAGACTTGGGAGTAAGTTGTACTGCATGTGTTCTTAATCACCACTGTGGAATTCCTTTTCTAAGAGCCAAAATACATTAATTATAGCATTTTATGTGGTTGTGCTATAATAAAATACTTCCCACTTATATTTCTGTCCATCCATTGGTTTATCAAACCATATTACCCATTCAACAATCCAAGGAAAGGATGAGCACAAATACCTGCCAAAATTTTTTCTCCCTGCAAGTTCGGTACTTGCAACCAACTAGCACCCCATTTTGTTTGAAAGGTAACGCTATGACATCCTGTCGACAAAGATTATAAAAGTGGTTAGGAGCAAACTTCAAGATGTGGGCAAGATCCATCATACATGTAGATATATTTTCTGAGGTCACAGCACCTGCCATGTGCTTGGTTGATAATATAAATATAAATTGCTAGATGTACATATACTACACTAGTAACTAACCACAGCCAATAACTCAACTGATTGATCAAAACAGTGACCAAAGAAAACTTTAAGCTGCCAACATACACGAGCCAATAGGAATAGAGAGGAACCGGATGTAGTGAGGAGTAAGGTAGATTAATTCTTACATACATAGTTGATCAAATCCATAGTTATCATAAACTCATATAGCCTATCAGTTCTATCATTCACCTGGGCTTCTGCCAGGACCACATGGCCAATTGGCTACTTCAAATGAGAACTGAACCTTTTAACAGGCAAAAGTTTACTCATCAAATCAATTATAGCAAAATCCAGTGTCTTGTGCTCATCAAATTTTATGGCTGAATTAGGTATTCTAACAATCAATTTTGCATAAGGGATCCATAGTACCCGATATTAGATTAGGGTTGTTTCAATGCATTCCACTTAACAAGAATTCTAATAAACATTACCTCAACTATAATCTATTTTCACTCATCCATGGTATCTTTTTTAAAAATTGTCTAAACGCAAAATTACTGATCATAAGATTAATGATAAGAACTTAGTAGCTAATGCTAAGAAGGGACCTGATCACCAGATAATTGCATAACAGAATTTCTCCGCAGAGTTCCCTCAGATATCATCCGCCCGGCAAAATATGCAATTACCTGAAAGAAAGAAAGAATATGAAATACTGAATTCTTATCATGCCCAACAAAGATTTAGACTCTTGCAAAGTATATAGGATGTAACTTGGCTATTCCTTCAATATAGCATGCTTCAACAAGGAAAGAAAGAAAGAATCACAAAAAATCAATAGTATAAGAAAAAGAGTCAGCATACATGCCTTGTCACCCAGCGGTTCTAATCCTAAGCTCTTTTCTGTGATTTCTCTCGATGACATAACTTTTCTAATGTTGTTGCTGTCTGCAAACGCCTACAATTGAAGTTATCAATTGACCAAGAAATTGCATACACCTAATTCAGGTCAGAGAAAAGCACATAACAATATAACACAAGGAAACTTGAATCTAGATTAGTGAAATGGTTTAGCAAATGAATTATGAACTTATAAGAAGGAAAACTTGACATAGAAGGTTTGAAACTTTCAATTTTTCTTTTTGATAGTCAAAAGCAGAACCACTTCAACAAGACGCAGAACCACTTCTACGAGAAGCAGAACCACTTCTACGAGAAGCAGAACCACTTCTACAAGACGCAGAACCCCTTCTACAAGACGCAGAAACACTTCTACAAGAAGCAGAACCACTTCTACAAGACGCAGAACCACTTCTACGAGACGCAGAACCACTTCTACAAGAAGCAGAAACACTTCTACAAGAAGCAGAACCACTTCTACAAGAAGGTATCACCAGGCCAGCCCATCCAAAATTACCTCGGAAACACCTCCACATTGCAAAATCCCTACAAGTAAAACCAACCCAGTCAACCACCAACAACAAAAGATTCTACACAAACAAGTCAAATTAAAATTAAGGAAAAAAACAACCGCTTTCTGCTTAATCATCTTGGATTATATGAAAAGACAAACTTCTCTCCATTGATTGACCACCTTTACACTAAAGTCACAAAACCACCCAACATTCAAACCAAAATCAAAACAATAACTTATAAAGATAACAATGAAGCTGCAAAGAGTACACACCTTTGGACAAAACAAGCGAGTATACTGTCCGGAAATGCAAGGATCGTTGCAAATTATCCCAACAAGCTGCAGTTCGGCATCGCATTCTTAAGTTTTGAGTTAATATCAACGTTATTATGTTTTTCTGTGAGATACACCTTATCATCTTGAACAACAAGAACCCATCAAAATTATGAAACTAATGAGAGCAAAGAATGCAAATTTTTTGGGGAAAAGGAATTACTAGGAACATAGGCTTGGCTACTCAAAACCCTGTTTATTCTTCTTCTGGGTAATCTTAGATATGAAAAGAAACACCTGTGAATCATACCAAAGGGCATATTTTTATTGTTCCACTGAGTTTAAAGCGTCAATTTTTACCTCAACTCTCTCATATGAAAATGAGAAATCCCTTCATGAGATATGAATAGCCATGATAATTTTGTGGTGTTATTGTCCTGGTGGTTTGTTTGGCTGCCCTGCGACCACAGGCTCTGGCAGAGTGATGGGCGCAATAAAATGAAGTTGATACTATTTGGGGAAATTATAAAAAATGGCCAAAATACCCTCCCACTAAGCAAAAATGTCCAAAGTCACTATTTTCAAGCAAAAATACTCAAATTCACTATTCTTAAGCAAAAATACCCATGAGTTTTTCTAAAATACCAAAATTACCCTTTCCTTCATTTATATAAACCCTCCTCACTCATTATGAGGGGTTATATGAAATTTTATTAAAATTAGGAGGACATTTTGATATTAAACATTATAAGAGCATTATAAATTTCTCAATAAAATTTTAGGAATAGATAATTGAGGGGTCAAATGAATTGTTATTAAAATTGAGGGGCATTTTGATATTAAACATTGTAGGAGCATCATAAATGAAATTTTAGGTTTTTTCGAATTTCACCGTTTTACGATATATAGACTCGTATTTTCCAAATTTCTGACGAATTTTTCGATTATTACCATTCTAGGGTATTTCAACTTTTAGAATTTGAATTTTAGTTCCATTTTTTCGAATTTTACCGTTTTACGATATATCGACTCGTATTTTTTAGATTTCTGAAGAATTTTTCGATTATTGTCATTTTAGGGTATTTCAACTTTCAGAATTCGAATTTCAGTTCCGTTTTTTTGAATTTTATCGTTTTACGATATATCGACTCGTGTTTTCTAGATTTTTGAAGAATTTTTCAAATTTCACCGTTTTACAATATATCAACTCGTATTTTCCAGATTTTTGAAGAATTTTTTGATTGTTTTTTCAACTTTTAGAATTCGAATTTTAGTTCTGTTTTTTTGAATTTCACCGTTTTACGATATATCGATTCGTATTTTCCAAATTTCAAAAGAATTTTTCGATTGTTGTTTTTCTAGGGTATTTCAACTTTTAGAATTCGAATTACAGTTTCGTTTTTTCGAATTTTACCATTTTACAATATATTGACTCTTATTTTTTAGATTTTCGAATAATTTTTTTATTGTTACCATTTTAAGGTATTTTAATTTTTAGAATTTGAATTTTAACGTTTTACGATATATCGATTTGTATTTTTCAAATTTCTGAAGAATTTTTCAATTGTTGTCATTCTAAGGTATTTCAACTTTTAAAATTCGAATTTCAGTTTCGTTTTTTCGAATTTCACAGTTTTATGATATATCGACTCGTATTTTTCAGATCTTTGAAGAATTTTTCGATTGTTGCTGGATAGTAACATCACTCAAATCACGTATAAAATGAAATCAAATACATATCTATATATAATGACAGATAAAGTACATCGTACACATACATACATACAATAAATATATACATACGAACATATGAAGAACGATAAATAAACAATGAGCTAACTAAATATACATCCGTGAGTTATTCGATATAGTGAAAATATAACTGCGATGCTAAACATCGACGCATAGAGGTAGACGACTCTCCGGGAAAATTGACGCTCCGTGACAACGTCAAACACTCAAAAAAATGTAACATAAACATGTCACAGTCACCGAAGCCCAATCCCTACTGAGGGACATTCGTCGCTCGATATAAAGTGAGGAAATCACGTCATGGAGTCTATCCAGAAGCGGTCCAAAAACTCGTCGCCTCTACTAACACGAGTATGAATGTCATATATGGTCGCATGCACTGCTCAAAAGACCCCATATTCCCCGAATATGATACATCCGAATCGTATACTATAATCGACCACTTACGAAAATTTATAACTCCGGTCACCCAATGTGCGCAATCGAAGTTTATAGGGATGTAAACCTATAAACAGTGACAAATTTTAGTTAATTATAGACTAATTCAATGTAATGAAAATACATATATACTATACCTGATCGACCATCCCCCATGGTTTGTACAGCAATCCCGAGGTGTACGCTACCTCAACCATTCTCGTGAAGAGCCCCAAAAACTCAAACTCCTTAAACGGTGTGGTATGCCAACTCTTCCAAGCCATCTCAATATGGCCTCCAAAAAATGTGTAGGTAGTCGTCCAACGCTATGAAACAGTCGCACAGTGGTCATCCTGCCGCCGACTTAATAAAGCCAAAAAAGAATCCACATGCTAAAATGGTATAAACAAGTTCACATGTGTTAGTTATTGATAAATATATCAAACTCTTTCCCGAATTATATAGTATAGACAACTTACATCATCGGTCAACCACTCGTGTAACTCTACCACAAGCCGCCAAAAATTGTCCTTTAACTTTGACCCGATGAAGTAGACATCATATGCGTCAGAAGCCGTAGCTCTAGTGTACCACGTGAGGAAAGATTCATCACGCTCTAAGGCAGAGGATGGAATGATCCTAAGTTACCGTTTCGCCCTCCCCTTAAGTGGATTTGTATACAGGTTGCGAACTAGCGGACCCTTCCAGATGATCCGGCCATGTGCTGTACGAATTAGCTGCATGATCCCAAAAAAAAATTAATTCATCATTCCATCCTACGTAACAATTAGCATTAATCGATTTATTTTACCTTCTTCATGTATGCGAGAGGAGGTTTAGCTGGAGAATCCTGAATCATGGTCAAGTCCACCACGTGTGCTCCTTCGATGGATTGGAAAATTGTAATTTTGAACATCTCAGTGACCAATATATACAAATAATTATATACTAAGTATAATTGATATACCTCAATATGAATGACCTCAAAAACATCCTCCTGGAAGTCCTCCTCATGTGAACCAATATTCACTATCTTTTTGGTTGAGCTCGGGATATCAGTAAGTAACTATAATCGCTTGTCCTAAAAAAGAGATAAAACATCATTAAATAAACAATATAATTGAAAAGACAAATCGATCAATGACATTTTTTAAAAAATGTTAACCTCAACTTCCGGGGAAGGTGTTCGGAGAGAACTTTCGATCGATAATATATCAATGTCGATTTCCTATATACATGAAAAAGACAATTGTAAATGATATTTCATATAAAATATAATATTTATAATAATTATCATACCTCAAGTAGAGGATTTGAAGCAACTAGAGATCCGATCGGATGGCTTTCATGAGGAAGACCCTATACGAATATATATACCCTATATTAATCGATAACCGAACAATCATAAAAATAAAGTTCTATTGATAAGTGACATACCTCAGCTCAGACAGGTGATGCAACAGAAGGGCTAACCAGTGCCTCCTCTTGGTGACTACCCTAAGATAATAGTAATAATAACTTAATCAGTGGCATTTCATATATAACAATACTATAATATAATAACGACATTTAACATTAAATATAAATTTGAAATGTCATACGGACCTCGTGTGGCTGATGGGGTGGTATTGCGGTATCAATGGGGGATGTCGGTCGGATATCATCGTCCCTCTCCTGTACGAATGTAATAATAGTTGTCAGAATAATAACACTATAGACATTGTTTCTAAGTAATAAATTAGAAGTGGTTTTACAACCTGAGCGACAGGGGCTGGATATGTATGTGTGACGATATCCTCCAAACAAGCCATACGATCCTGTAATCGAGTCATATCATCACATAATCGAGTTATATGGGAAGAGATATCATCACGAAAACTCGATATCTCACGTAAAATCGTAGCACTCTAGTACGCTAATGTAGCATCTAATGTAGAAATACTGGGTGATACGAATGGGGGACAATGCTCGGTAGCATAATGGGTAGTACAGTCCTCTACTCCAGGATGGTCTGTCGTCTGTGGGCTCTGAACTACAGGGGAACATAGAGGCTTCTCCATGACAGGAGGTTGAATAGGCTCCTCATGTGTCTCAGAAGTCTCGATAGGTACATCTGAAAGTCTTGAGGCTGGAGAAGCCCCGTCTCTGATCGCGAGAGGAACCAAAGAAGATGAGGAGGAATCAGCATCGGGTAAACCAGTGTACTCGCGAATCTCAACATACCATGGTAAACTCTCCTCGATCAATAATGGACGAAGGGAGAATGTGACATCCTCCTAATGATGAAGATATATAAGTCAAAATAATTACAACATATAATGAATTAATCGACTTATTAATTAACGAGTACATACCGGATCACTAGTGAAAATACGACCTATATGAGTCCAACTAGGGACGTCTCACGTACGCCACCTAAACATTCGTGGGGACGCATAGAGATCAATAATGGGATCACCAGTAATTTTTGAATCTATTACCGCCCCTGCAATTTTAAAAAAGTAAATTTTCATCCCAACCCGCGCTATTCACCAGCAGCCCACTGTCACATGGTAAATATTAGAAACGCCCACAGTGGACTAATCTATGACGACTAGATCCCTAATGTTTTAAAAAAGTCGCTTAACCCCCCTAACCCACTGTCACAGTGGGAGTGTTCGTCATGACAGCGGGATACATTGTTCCCACTGTTGGACTGTCGAATGCTTCAGACGTATTTTTCGACCAAAAATCGATCATTTCGGTCTCCAATTTCAACACAAATCGAATCTACATAGACTATAACACAAAACCCCTCAACAAATTCAACGAAAACAGCCAAGAATCAAAACATATTAAGCATTATTCAAAATCGAAACTCTACAGTTTCAAACCGCAAAATCTCACTCAAATCTCAATAATATGAACAATAACTTGATTCAAACAAGATTACGGAAGATATACTAACCTTCTTGACCATTTTCGATCGTCGAAAAGCAAAAAAATCGTCGAAAATCGGCTTGACAATGGGACGACAGTAGACAATGGGAAAAAAGACGATTTTTCTTTGGATTTGCACAGTGATAGTGGAAGTTTCACAGTGAAAAATATGAAAATTTATCTTGTTTATATATAGGGGAGTTTCGACATTTCACAAAAGTTGGGTATTTTTACTTTAATCTGAATTTTTTGAGCAATTTCGCTTAAACCCCCTTACTTTTGCCTATTTTTTATAATTTCCCATAATATTTATAGGAAGTTCATTTCCCACCCAAGGTTTGCAGAAATTACCGCTCACACTTGTTTGATTCCTAAACTATAATTTCTACCCAAAACTTGGTTCAGTCAATTAAGTGTTCAAAATTATCTGATAACCTAACCCAACTGATTTTTGAACCGAAAATTGAATAGAATAATAGGTTATTTGAAAAACCAGTTTTGATACTAATTCAAAAAATATAAAAACTGGTTTTTTGATTCGATTACTAATTTATCTAATTTTCAAAATCAGTTAACTAAATTGAATAGGTTTTTAAACAATTAAATAAAATATTAATAAAATATTGAATATATTTTCAAAAAAAGGAAAAAATAAAATATGATAATTTTTTAAATTTAATTCAAAAACCGATTAACTGAAAATTTCTTTCAGTTAATTGATATTTTCATTTCTGTTTAAAATTAGTAAATCTTTAAATCAATTCGACTTTTTTCAAATTGAAAATTTGATTTAGTTCAAAAAATTGATAAATCAGTTTGATTAACCAATTTTGAACACCTTTACAGTCAATTAAAAAATACATTGGCATGGTTTTATAAAGAAAATGATCATATCACCCTTAACTATTTAACTTTTGTGCAATTAACATATTGCTTATAATTATATTCATCGATGATCTAATTAGATCAATAATTGGAATCCCACCAAGAAGGTGAGATTTTGTTGGATTTAATTTGATCTCATTTGGAGAGCCATGAGCTGATGACCAAATTTGCATCTAAGGTATAGTATGATGGATGGAATCATTTGCATCATACCAAACATACATGATCTTGCGAGATTGCACCTCCTTATGTGCAATTTTGCCAAAATTATATCAAAAAATGTGTAATTCATGTGGAAATCCAACATTTTTAGGTTCAGTTTTATCGAAATCACATCGGGAATAATGCAATCTTGTTAGATCATATGTTTAGGTTCATTCTAATTTGATCATATCTTAATTGGAACGGTTTAGTTTCAAATTTTTGGAAGGAAATGACGGTTATGGCCTTCTACCATTAGAAATTTTCTTATGGAGTTGGGTTTGACTTGGTGATCAAAATCATACATCTTTTTTTTTTTTGTGCAGTTATATCAAAATCACACAAGGAAATATGCAATCTTGTTAAATCACATATGTTTGGTGTGATTCGGTGAACTACGCTAGCAAATTTCATTTTTTGTTCATTTTGTATATGGTTAAAATTTTCCATAAGGGAAAAATAATGGTTATACACTTATGCCCTTCTACCATTAGCATTTTTCTATTGAAATAGGGTTTTAGGTAAATGCCTGTAGTCTAAACATTGGGTTCCGAAACCTTGGATGAAAAGTAGACATTTACATCCAAAGGTGTGAAGAAAATAAGTCACTAGATCTGTTAATCAAGCCTACTAAATTGAGTTTAATTTGTTTGAATTTAACCATTAAATAAAAATTGAACCTTGGGCTTTGGGTTTGCCATTTGAGAATCATATTTTTTTTATTTAGACTCGGTTCATTGATAATATTTAGGTTTCAAACCTGTTTCAAATTTATTTCAAGTTTATCATTGTAATTTTAAAAATCGACATATTTGAAAACCTGCAAATACACTTATACCCACAATAAATTTTTTACCTTATTGGTCTCACACTTGAACAACATTTGTTGAAGCTCGAGCTCGATAACGTAATAGACAAAATTTTTTAGCTAGGCTTGCTGGAATTTTTTATTATTTAGCCTAAAACTAATTTTTTTGGCTAAATAATTAAGTCTTGACTTTATTTGACCAAATTTATTGGGTGTTATTTTATTTTTTATTTAAAATCACTTAAATATATTATGATACATAATTTAACTACTTAATTAAATATTCAAAATAAATATACATAATTCTATAACTAGAACGTATATTATTATAAATTAATGAATATTACAAAATTGTCCATTATCCTTCATTTTAATACCTAAAATTTGAAGTCAAAAATTTGTAAATGAATCATAAATTTGGCAAAAAAAATGCCTTTAACTCTGTGTTCGAGCTCTTATTATAATTTATTATTTTCTTTTACACAAGAGAAATCAATTTTGATTAATTCATTTACAATATTATGTACATTAATAACAAGCACAAATATAAATAAAATAATGACAAATTATTATATAATTGAGTATTATATATATCTCTAATTCAAACGATAATTATAATTATTATTATTAAAAATAACTCTTTTAATTATATTTAGAACAAAATTAGCTATTAATTAACAGTAACGGTTGCTTAATTACAAGGAAGGTTAAACACAAGAACTAGAAAGGCAGCCGCCATAACCCAAAACGGTTTCTTAATTGACCCACCAACAACCAGTAAAACCTCTCCACGTGTCCCTTTTAACCCTACTAATCAGGAGTTAGTTACTCCTCAATCACCTCATTTCTCTCCGCAAAAACCCTAGTACTCATCCCCCCACTTTCTTCTCTAATTCGTTAGTCAATTTTATAAATAAATATTTTATAAATATATATATTAAATAAATTCTCCTTTCAATTCCAATTCAACAGACAAAAAGACAATATCTTCAAATTAAACTTTCATTTTCAGCTATTATTCTAAACTTCTCTCCTCTGTCTTCTTCGTTCTTTTGACTTCATTCTTGCAAAATTTTTCCTCATGGCTTTGAGTTTTTGGGATAATGGCCTCTCTCTTCAGCATTATTTCAACCAGGAAATGCTGAGCTTCCCTCCTCCGGAAGCTGAAAACATCAACAACAACAACGACTTGGACTTGGATTCTTATTTCAACTGGTTCAGTTTCAGCAACAATAATGGCTTCGGTTTCGATAATGATTATGTTCCAGATGACTTCCCTTCTTCTCTTTCCGATAATTTCATCTTCCCTGTTGAAGATTTTCAGCTAATTTATCAGAACTATTCGAAGCGCCAGAGGAGTTGCTACTATGGAGATGGGCTTGACGTTGATCATCATGATTCGGTTGCTTTTTTGCCTGAATCCTTTTCCGGGTGTATCACAAATGTTGTTCCTCCTCCACCGCCACCACAGCCCCTTTCTGAGTTCCTGCCAGATATTCCGCCTCCTCCTCTGGCAGGTTTCAGCTTTGGAAAGAATAGTACGAAGAAACCGAACGGCGTAAGCTTGAAGGCGCAAAGCGTTGCGGCGAGAGAGAGAAGAAGGAAGATTACGGAGAAGACTCAAGAGCTAGGAAAGCTGATTCCAGGCAGCCATAGATTGAACACTGCTGAAATGTTTCAAGCTGCTTCAAAATATGTCAAGTTCTTGCAGGCTCAAGTCAAACTTCTTCAACTCATGCAGCCAATAATTGCGGAAAAAGAAGAATTTTTTCCATTTCAAGAGCTTCAAACTCTTCTCGAGTCTCCAATAATTCAAGAAAAATTATATTCAGAAGAGAAGTGTTTGGTTCCAAGGAAAATTCTGCAAACCCTAAAAAAGGATCCTGAAATCCAATCAAAACCAGCCATTTTTGGGAGCATCGATGAATTGCTGGAGACAAGTAATGGCTGATTATTTTTATTATTAAATATCAAATTAATTTTTTCTGTTTATTTATTTATTTATTTTTTATTGTAGATTTTGAGATAGATGGTAGTTAATTAAGTTGATTAACCTTTGATTTGAGCTATCAATCTGACCATTTTCTTGTAAAATTTTCTTTTCCGAGAAATGGAAAATTAGTGCTCTTTTGTATCCAAAGTTTAGTTTGATTATTTATTGCCTTAATTTAGACATTAATATGTTTTTATTTTTGTAATTATATAATGAGATAAGAAATATTAATATGTATTAATTTATGTAATTATATATTTAATGAGATTATTAATATTATTGGAGGTTTGTAATTAATTTCTTGGTGGCTACTCGAAGATTAAGTTGTAAGCCAGAATTTGATTCCTAATTTTATGGGTTTATTTTTGTAATTATGTTATTGGCAGTTAAACATAAATGAATTAAAATCTTAAATAATATCTTAATATATGTATCAATAAAATTATGTGTACAAACAATGATATATTATCATGTGATTACATTATCTCTAATTTAAATAACTTAATCATATAGTAATATATCATTATTTGTATATAAAATTATACACATAGTACTACTTTATATATACATATAAGGAAATATATTAAAATAACGTTAACAGAGTAGTGTCCATTAGTTTGGTACATAGGGTTGAATTTGATTTGAGTTATTTGAATTCGAATAAATCGAGTTTAAGTTAAGGATTGAGTTCATTTAAAATTATTTTTTTTTCAAGCTCAAATCTCAGTTCGTCAATCTCAAATTGATTCATTTATATTTAAACCTATCTCTAACTGAACTTTATTTATACTTGACCCAAATAAAATTCAACTCTAAGTAAACAAATTCATACATAAAAATTGTGGATCATTTTAGGATTCATGGTTGGGGATGAATTGATTTGTAACATTGTTAAAAAACAAATTATTATATTTAGGATCCACTCATGATAGGTTGACTCAATCTGATTATATTAACTATTAATAGACAATTAGAGGAATTTGGATAGTTAGATAGTTACTTGGTAATTGGACATATAAAATATCTCAAAAATGTCGTATTCCTACCTACACAAAAGTATAGAAAGCATATTTGTTCCTCTCCTTTCACTAAACTCGAACTAGAGAATATTCAAGCTCGGTTAGGTTTACATCCACCCTTACGAATTTGAGCCAAGGGTTTTGTCTTGTGTAATTATGAGAGATGCGAAAGTTAGTATCATGATAAATCATTGTAACAGTGGGGTAGTGGAGAAACTAATTATAAAGAAAACACATTCTCATAATTGAAGTGTCTTTCTTATAAACCCTAAAAAATCATTGGTCCAGTGATTTAAATTGAAAGAACTACCGATCATTGTGAAAGCTCAAATGATGAGACAAAGACAAGCACTGATGGAAAAGAAAATTAAAATGAATGGAAAATGAGGTCAATCAACAATTTGAATAGCTTCAAGACGACCCCATAATTTAACTTTACGGCTTTCGAGACTGAAAGTGCATGGCCCTTTTGCATGGAAACAATATCTATAATAATAATGAATTTTGGTTTTAAATGTTCAAAACAAAAGAAAAGAAATGCGAAAAAAAAGTCTTCCAAATGGTAAAAGAGAGAGATTCCAACATAAAGCAAGAGTTTAAATAGAATTTATTACATATCAAGATAAATTCTTAATTTATTTAATGTAATAGTTACATATTGATTATTAAATTCGAAATTTTATTTGTTTCGCTGATAAATTCAACATTAAAAAAATAATCTAATTGAAATAAGATTTTCTTGTTATTAAAACAAAAACAAAAACAAAAACAAAAACTGACCATCAATTTTAGTTGAGAATGTGACTGACAAGGCTTCCCTGTGGAGTGTGTGGCTCTTCTTTAGGCTTTTTAATGCTGGAGCTTCCATCACTGTAGGATCTGCAATTCTCTGCTAACCAGTTCAAAACATAATTCTGACCACGATGTTTTCTTTTTCTCTTTTGCTTTTCATCTTCTTCCTCACTCTCATATTGTTACATTACTTTGAGGAGTCTCAGGCCTACAGGGGTTGTTGTCAATGACAATCTTCACTCGAGTTGTCAAGCGAGTGAACTCTGCCATCAACAATAGCTCATACCAAAATGACGATCAAGGTGATGGTGATTGAAAGCGATAAAATTGTTGCAATGGTGAAAGAGGGTCACTGGTAATTAGGGTTTCCAAAGAAGGGGGTAAAGATGATAGGAAAGAGAAAGAAGAGGGTTTCAATATAATTTTGATTTTTAATGGTTTTTTAATTATTTGTTAACTTGAGGTTATGTGGTAATTTTAAAAAATAAAATAGCAGGTATATATAGTAATTTCACTTTATGGTATTGTGTTAAGATTTTTTAAATTAATTGGATTCATTTTGGGTAAAAAGTATTATTTATATCCCATAGGGATGAAAAAGTGTTTACAGATCAAACCTTGGGTTAAAATTTTAATTTACTCTAACAATTCAGACCACACTATTTTCCTTTTCTCTTTTGCTTTTGTTTTTATTTTTATCTGTAATTCAAAATTATTCAATCATATAATAACATATCATTGATACTCAAATCAATAGTCATTATAAATATATTAAATTTTATTGCATATTCGTTTCTCTTCCTTTAATTTCCAAATCATGATATTTGACTTAGACTTTTTGATTTATTACTTTTATTATGGACGTAATTAACCAATGAATAAAAATCTATATACATTTAACTTAGAGCAAAACATAGCTATTATGTGCTCTAATTTTGTTGCGTTAATTCAATCTCCAAGTTCGCCGGTGTTGTAATCCCAAAGGCTATATAATAAAGATATGTGTATTTAGTTTTGAGTATCTAATTAGATACTCAGATAGATGAGCAAAAGACTATTTTTCATTTAAGTTTTAGCTCAATCTCAAAAATATACCGATGACAATTGAAAAACCTAAACACCCACTCATAACCCAATTATTGTTAAATTTTTCTATTAAAGATAAGGGTAAAATCATCATTTTACTGTTAATATTAAAAATATATAAAATTCATTATTTTTTTTCCCCAAGGATTTAAAAACTAACAATTTCATCCCTATTTAAACTTTTTAAATTTTGAAAAGTAACATTCCCCCCCCCCCCCCCCCCCCCCCCCCCTCCCAAACTAAGATTTTCATATTTTTTAAACTATAACCACCCCCTAGAACTTTCAAAAACAGTAGTTTCACCCCCATTTTTGCACTTTAGCTTCTAACATCTCTTCCAGCGTCCTCTCCAACAATCTTCTCTTGATAGTTTTGCATTTTGTCTCATCTTGTTGGAATCATGAAAATAGGCCCTAACAATTGCACTGTCACTTGCTAGTAAAAATAGATCCAATCCGTTTGAAAATGTTTTCGGAGTTACACTCAATCAATATAAGAAATCAAATTTTTTAATCATTATTGAGATTTGAACCTAAAATCACATTTATCAATTTTAAACAAATATATCAAATTAAGTTTATTTTGATAATAAAATAACTCTGAGTATAAATTCAATGTAAATTATACAAAAAATTTTCAATATTATTTTTATATAGTTTACCGATTTGATCACCAATCAATTTATCTAATTATCAGGTGCATCAAACCAATCCCTCCACCGAGTTAATGTTTGATTTAGTTTCAAAAACATTGGTTTTACGTATTGAAAATGATTTGAAATTGAATTCTAATTGAATGAGATATAGAAATTTCAGTTGAGTGGTTGAATAGATGGACAAAAATTTCACTATTCTCCTATGAAATTTGAGTGAAAAAAGCCCTTGTTTTCATTCCCAATGGATGCATCATCTTTTCAATCTTTAATCATCTCGGCAGTTATATATGTGTGTGTATGTGAATTCAATTGTGTTACAGTCATATAATAATACATCAATATTTGAACTATATCTTCATTTATACTCATTGTAATTGCATCAAGTATTATTGTTTCATGTATTATATTCAATCACGTGATGACACATCATTGTTTGTGTATATAGTTTTATTATTTATTATGAAGGCCAAAGGACTTATTCTCACCCAAAAATTAGTCTTTTATCAAGTTTTCACCTAGTAACATTATAAAACTCAAACACCTACTCATCTATTAATTTTTACAATTAACGTCAAGGGTAAAATTATCATTTAGTAAAAATATTTAAAAAACTAAAAATTTATCACATTTCTCTCTATTTAAAAATCTAACCATTTTTCCCCACCCCCACCTAAAGTTTGAAAAGTGACAAATTTCCCCATAGGGTTTGAATTTTTTTGCAAATGCTTCTACAATGATTAGAGCTAACCTTCCCCACCCATCTTTTGTCATTGGCTTAAGAAGAAGAAAGGGCGACCACTTTTATCTTCGTCCAACGCTCGAAGAGGGATGTCATATGATTCATCGATCTCAGCCATAGTGCTCGATTCGACCACAACGATGACCATATGATGCTCAAGTGACAATGAGGATGGTTGGATAATGTTGGGATGACAACGAAAGATGCTCGGATGACGTTGGGGAGATGAATCACGTGACTGAGATTTAAGCATCATCCCAATTTTATTTTTTATATAAACTCCTTTCAAAAAATTATTTCTAACAAACCAATGCAACAAATATACTTGCTTAATGCAATCTCTCTAATTTTTTTAATCTCTAATTTGAGGTGAAATAATCATTTTACAAAATTAATTTATATAAAAAAATTATAAATAAAATATTTGTACATAAAATATTATTGTTAAAAAAATTTGATATCAAACATGTAAACTTATTCTTGAATAGTTTACATTATTCAAGATTTTAATCCATTATTCAGTAGCATGTTAGGAATATAGTGGAATGATTATAAATAATGTTCTATTTTATTTGTAGACCAAATGACTATATCCCATCCAAGTTTAAGTGCTATGGGAAAAACACACCCATGAGGTTTGAAAAATCCAAAATTTCACTCATCTATTAAAAATCCCAGTTAAGATTAAGAGTAAAACTATCTTTTAACAAAAAAAACTAAAGTTTTATTACTTTGGCCCTCCTCAGCTTGAAAATCTCATAATTCCCCCTACCTGAAGTTTGAAAATTTTAAATTTCCCCACTAGGGTTTGCAAATCATGGTTGGAGTCACTAGAGATGGTTGTCTTCGGTGGCGTTAGCTCTCCATTCGGGCTCAACTCTCCCACCAATCACTTTCCAACCACTGGCATAGGCTATTTCCTCTGACGAAGACAAAATCGTCTTTATCAAATTGTCTTCGTTTGGGACAAAGATGACCCTTGGAGATCTCAGATGGAGACGACATGGCCATCTAAGACTACCAACAATCGTCTTCATCTCTAACAAAGACGAAATCATCTTCGTCCCAGACGAAGACGAAATCATCTTCGTCTCAGACAAAGACGAAATCATCTTCATCCCAGATGAAAATACTTTGACGAAGATGATTTCTTCTTCGTAGGAGGAAATAGCCTACGCCAATGGCTAGGAAGTGATCGACAGAGAGAGTTGAGCCTGAATGGACAGCCAACGCCACCAGAGACAACCATCTCCAATGACTCCGACCATGATTTGCAAACCTTCAAGGGGAAATTTTGATTTTTCAAACTTTAGGTGGGGGCTAAATTATGAGATTTTCAAGCTGAGAGGGGAAATGTAACAAAACTTTAGATTTTTAAAATTTTTTTATTAAATAACTATTTTACCTCTAACCATAGCTGCAATTTTTAATGGATGGGTAGGATTTTGGGCTTTTCAAACTTTATTGGTGTGACTTTGGGATGTCACTTAAACTTAGGGGTGAAATAGTTCTTTGGCCTTTATTTGTATATGGTTAGTTTTTTTAATATAGAGGGAGAGGTAATGAGAAAATGAGGTGTGTCAAGGTTACTATGATAACATTTTAAAATTAAATTTTTGACCAAGTTGCACTTAATAGTTTTTGCCTTAAGCTTGTTAGGTAATGCTTCGATCTGATGTAAGTTTCTCTGAAACAGATACAAAATGATAAAACCAGAATTACAAAAGCCATGAACAAGAAAACTAAAGAAGTTTCAATATACCAAGAATTAAACTTCATAGTGGCAGTAGGCTCAATTTGCACACCTCCATAACATTAACCGAAAAAAAAAAAATTAGCCCACACATTTCTTTAGAGAAACCTGAATACTAGTTCCAAACTTCGTAATTTACAAGCTTTGGCGCTATTTATTCTCAGCATTTTCTCAGGAACCAAACAAATGATAAATGTAAGTCAAACCAAGAGACATAAACATGTTAGCTTATTCACTTTCCATTTCCCCACGATTGCACATGCTAAAAGGATAATTCAAGCTAAAATTAGTTAATTTTATCCTCGTACTTTCCTTTCCAATACAAAATTTTCTCGATAACCAAACAGCGCAGCATTAAGTAAAGACCTCGAAAACTAGAGAAATAATAAATTGTACTAGTACTGTATGGTAGACATATTGTATAATATAAGATGTATTATCAATATATATCGAATATCTCTTTTTAGAGAAATAATGATATGATCAGAATGTGTCTAAAAAATTTTAAATTTTAGGGGTTGTTTGCGATATTTTTTGAAATGATAATATGTCAATTACTTTTTATTATTTATTTTCAAAAAAATGTATTTACAATATACGATATACAAAATTAAGTTTTTGATATATAATACTATACTGACTTAGCAGTTAAATTGTGACCCATCATGATTACTTAATTACTTTTTATTATCTTATTTTCAAAAAAAAAATAATGATGATATGTTAATTACTTTTTATTATGTTATTTTCAAAAAAACGTATTTTACAATATTACAATATATTGACTTAGCCTTAATCTGATTCAAGGGCCTATTTATTGGTCAATCAGACATACGAATCAATGATTTCAGTATCCAATATAATTAAAATTTGAAAAGAAGTTTTAGTCATATTAATGTTATGTTGATGTCATCATAATAGTTGAACCAAACTGATTTAACAGTTAAATTGTGACCCATCATGATTACTTAGTTTAACCTTGAGTCAATCTAGTTTGATAGTTTAACCTATCAATCCAATCTCGGTTTTAAAATGCTATTTCATAAGTCCAATACGAGATAACCAAGTCAAGTTTACGAAAGGTCGTGTATATGTATGCCACCCCTAAGGTTTGATGTAAGAACTTCCCCCTCTTAAGGCTATGCACAATTCGATTTAGAAAAATTTTTTAATTAAATTGAAAAAAAAAAAGAAAAAAAGGGTTTGACAAAATCTCAAATCAAATCAAATAATTTAATAATTAGAACTAAAAAATTACTATTTTATCCAATATGGTTTATGGTTTAGGTATATAAAAAGAAAATACAATTTTATCAATCTATAAAGTTTATTGTGAATAAACAAAGTGAAGTGTTCATCAACGTACGTGATAAGAAAACTTTAAATCTTGATTAAAAGCGATATGGTCATTCAATTTTGATTAATAACAAAAAAAAAAAAAAAACATTTCCTCCTTTTGCTTTGATAACACGCACAATATCTTTTTCCCTATGGTTTATGCATTTCCCTACAAAGGACTTTTTGAATATGAATAGATTAGGAAACATGCATAAAAAGGCCACCGAGGCCCAACTGGTCTTGTCGTGGGCTACATCACAGGTATTAGGCTTTGGTGGGCTGAGCCCACATACCATGACCTACATTTTTTCTGAGGCTTTGTCATGGCACAACCCATGACACGTCAAATATTGCCATTTTCGGCCTTCCATTGCCACCTTTAAAGGGGTGCATGGTTAAAGTTATTAGTCTCATTGACCGGACGGATTAGTCGATCTGCAGACCGATCCTTCAGGCAGTTGAAGGCATGATTCTGGTCTAAAAACTTTGATGGAACCAGTCACAAAATTCATACAATAATATCAATAGAAGATGAAGCTCCAACCCATGGGCTAATTTTATTTTTCAGCTTTTAATTCCTTCTTAGCCGGTCCGAATAATCTTTTGGTAGATTTGTCCTTTAGAATTAAGTTGAAGATGGTTGCTGGTTGGATAGAAAATTGGGTTAGATAAGCCCGAAACTGGATTTTTAGCCCGGAAAAAATCAATTTCAAGCCTAACAAAATTCGGGCCGCAAACTGGCTTGAATAAAAAAGTTTGTTAATTGAATTATCGGCTTTCGGTTTATACAATGAGGCACGAAAATTCATTATAAATAGGATTGTATTTATCAGATTTTTAAACTTACAAAAGTGTTTTTGTAAGTTTTTAAAATTATATAATGGCCCAAAATAAGCTTATAGTCCAAAATTTGTAAGGGATATTGAAATTTTTACCACTATTTTATTTCATGTATACAAAATTGCCACCTATCCTAAAGCTTTCACAAATATACCACAACAGTAATCACCTTCCCAAAATACCCCTCTTCAATCTTTTATGCACAAATTCTCTCTCCTTTTCTCTGCAACTTTTTTCTCTCTTCTTCTAAAGTGATAAAAGAATCAATCATTCTCTCTTCTGGAAAAAAATGTTGAATTCTTCAGATTTCAAAAACAAAAGCAGGAAATAAAAAATTCTTCAGATTAAGAATTCTTCAAAATAAAGATTTAAAAAAAAAAGAGCAACTTACAAAAAAACTCAATTGGAAAAAAATGACCATCGAAGAATATCACATTCAGTAGTATTTAACTGAAAAAAAATTAACATTTAAGAATTAAAACTTAAAAAAAAAATTTGCGTTTAACCTAAAAAAAATAAAAAAAGCTTGGCGTGAAATCTGGGAATTGTTAACGCCAACCTGGCCTGTACATAGAAGGGTTGGCAACGCCAACCCTTACATGTACATAATGTATTTATATTAATATATATTATTATATTATTATATTATTATATTAATTTTATATATTATAATTATATTATATTATTATTATATAATATATATTATATTTTAATATTATTATAATATTATATTATATATTATAATAATATAAATAATATATTATATTAAAATATATTATATATTATATTATTATAATAATATATTATATTATTAATAATTATATAATAAAAAATATATATATAATAATATATATATATTATTTAATTATTTAATTATAATAATATTATATATTATATTTAATATATTATAATATATAATTATATTATATTATATTTTATATAATATATTTTATTATATATTTGCAATTTAAAATATTATATATATTTTATTATATATTATAATATATTAAATATAATATAATTAAAGATAATATATTATATATAATATAATTATAATTATATAATATATTACATAATCTTATTATGTAATATACATATAATATTATTATTTACATTATTAATATAATATATACATTATATTAATATAAAATATTATATATAATATATTATATATATTTTATTCTCTGTAATATTTTCTTGCAGAGAATCCTGATGCTTCTGTCATAAATCTCTGGAAGGATTAAAGGTGGGCCTACTATTCAAAAAAACCAAAGAGTGATAGCAAATATAGCTTGGCGTTAACGCCAACTTTTTCTTTTTTTAATTTTTTATTTCCCCAGCTCCCTTGTCCCACCATTTGCCCCCAAGGTTTATATATTATATATATAATAATATAATATATAATAATATATTAATATATATTAATACATATTATATATTATAATATATAATATTATATTATAATATATTAATATTAGATTATAATATTATAATATATTTAAATTCAAGGATTGGCATAAAATCCAACAGCTTTCACCATTTTAATTTGTTAAATTAATTTGAAATTTGATACAAATATAAATTAATATTATATTATATATAAAATATTATAATATTAATATTATAATGTATAATATATAATATTAATATTAAAATTAATATTATAATATATATATATATATATATATATATATATATATATATATATATATATAAAAATTTTGTTACCAAGGGTTGGTGGCATCGCCAACCCTTGGCAGCCAAGGGTTGGCGATGCCGCCAACCTTTGGTTTATATATTATATATATAAAATGGCACCCTTGGTTTATATATTATGTATATATTATATTATAATATAATATTGTAACCTTTTTATTGATATGGGTTCCATCTCTTTATAAAAGATAAAATGTAAGCATTGACATACGCACCCTTTCATGAAATAAAATAAAATATAGTATATATTATATAAAATGGTAAATAATATATACATATATTATATTATATAATATTATATATTATAATATATAATAATATAATATAATTATAATATATAATAATATAATATAATTATAATATTCTAATTAAAAATATAATATAATATATAAAATATATTATATATATAATATTAATATTATATATTATAATATTATTATTATATTATATATATTATTAATAGTATATAATATATTATATATTATAATATAAAATATTATATATATTATTATAAAAGTATATATATAATATAATATATTATATATTATACTGTTGTGGTATAATATATATATTAATATTATTATATTATAAAATTATTATAATATAATATAATATTATTATATTACACGCCAACTGTTCTCCTGCTTTAATATTGCTTTAATATTTATGGGTTGGCGTGCGCCAACCCTTCCCCTGCTTTTTAATATTTTATCGGTTGGCGTACGCCAACCCTTTGCCTATTTTTTAAATATGGGTTGGCGTAACGCCAAGGGTTGGCGTTACGCCAACCTTCAAAAAAAACAAAAAAATGTTTTTTTTTTTTTCAGTTAAATGTTTAATTTTTTGTTTTTCACTTAAATCTTTAAACGTCAATTTTTTATCTTTCTTCAGTTAAATACTACTACATCTTCTTCTCCGATCATCATTTTTTACAAGGTATATACAGTATATATGTTTGAGTTTTTATAGGTTATTCTTTTTATTTAAAATCTTTACTTTGAAAAATTTTTAATATGAAAAATTCAGTTTTTTTCTTCTTGTTTTTGTTTTTGAAGATGAGGAAAAAATGGGAGTGATTCTTTTATCACTTTGGAAGAAGAGGAAGAAGAGAAAAAAAAATTACAGAACAGAAGAGAGAGAATTTATGCATGAAATATTGAAGAAGGGTATTTTGGGGAAGGTGAGTACTGTTGTGGTATATTTGTGAAAGCTTTAGGATAGGTGACAATTTTGTATGCACGAAATAAAATAGTTGTAAAAATTTCAGTATCCCAATTTGTAATGACCTAGATCTAAACAAAAAATACAAAACCTAAATAAAGGATCCTAAATTTGAGTCTAAATTTTTTTATAAGCCCTAACTTAAACAGGTCAAACCCGATTTAATAACCCTAGTGTGGTGTCGGAGACCTGCATAGGCTGTACCATGAGGCTGAGCCAGTGTTCCAATTGCATAGATATTGTTAGCATAAATCACCATTTGACAACATCATAATTTAATTTCAATCTCATTCTCATTTTTAAGGTCTCTAATTCAAATATTTTTTAATTATGAATAACTATCATAAAAATAAACAAAAGGGTATTCAAGAATGCAAGGAGATCTATATTTCACTGTGTGACATTTTGTTGTCGATAAAATTAAGTTGAACTGTTGAACATTTTTGCTGAGCTAGGGGTCAACCCCAGAAACTTTAACTAGCGTAAATCAATTCATTCTAAAGATGAATTTGCAGGGCTTGACTCGGACAAGCTAAGTTTCAAAAGTTGGTTGGCTCATCTCAACTTATCTCGAATTCATTTAGATCATATTCAAATCGAGTTCGAGTTAAAAGGGTCAACATATTTATCATGAATACAAGCTAAAATTAAGATAGAGAGAGTTCGGCTCAGTCCAATTTATAAGTCGAATGATGATTTGATTTGGTTTAAACTTGATTCACTATTTAATTTGAGAAATATCAAATAATTATCAAAACAACAACGTTTTACTTTTTATTGGGTAAAATGATATTGTTTGTCAACAAGTCATAAATTTGAGTTACAAATTCAAGTTATAAATTCGAATAATAAACTCAAATCGAGTTTAAACTTCGAAATTAAAAATCGAGTTAAACTTGAACTATATTATTGACTTGACGAACTCAAACCAAACTCAAATTATCCTATTTTTTATTCAAACTAACCTCGAACTAGAAAATATTCAAACTCGGCTAAGTTTACATCCACCCTTATGAATTTGAGCCACAAATTGATGAAGAGAGGTTTTGTCTTGTGTTATTATGAGAGATGCGAAAGTTAGTATCATGGTATATTATTGTAACAGGGGGGTAGTGGGGAAACAAATTATAAAGAAAGCACATTCTCATAATTGAAGTGTCTTTCTTATAAACCCTAAAAAATCATTGGTTCAGTGATTTAAATTGAAAGAACTACTGATCATTGTGAAAGCTCAAATGATGAGACAAAGACAAGCACTGATGGAAAAGAAAATTAAAATGAATGGAAACTGAGGTCAAACAACAATTTGAATAGCTTCAAGACGACCCCATACCCATAATTTAACTTTACGGCTTTCGAGACTGAAAGTGCATGGCCTTTTGCATGGAAACAATATTTATAATAATAATGAATTTTGGTTTAAAATGTTTAAAACAAAAGAAAAAAAAACGAGAAAAAAGTCTTTCGAATGGTACTGTGTTAAGATTTTTTTAATTAATTAAATTGATTTTCAGTTAAAAAGTATTATTTATATCCTATAAGGATTAAAATGTGTTTACAAATCGTGCCACACAATTTTCTTTTTCTTTTTTGTTTTTGTTTTTGTTATCTTTAATTTAAAATCATTCAATCACATAATAATATATCATCATTAATATTCAAATTAATAATCATTATAAATATCATTATTTTACTATTAATGTTAAAAAGATATAAAATTTAATAATTTTCTCCCCAAAGTTTTAAAAACTAACAATTTCATCCCTACTTAAACTTTTTAAACTTTGAAAAGTAACATTTCCCTCCCCCAAACACAGGGTTTCCATATTTTTCAAACTGCAGCAACCCTCTAGAACTTTCAAAAATAGTAGTTTTACCCTCCATTCTTAAACTTTAGCTTTCAACATTCTCTCCGATGTTCTCCTCTTGATAGTTTTGTATTTTATCTTATCTTGTTGGAAACGTAAAAATAGGCCCTAACAGTTGCACTATCACTTGTCAGTAAAAATATATCCAATCCGTTTGAAAATGTTTTCAGAGTTAGACTAGGTCAATATAAGAAATCAAATTTTTTAATCATTATTGAGATTTGAACCTAAAATCTCACTTATCAGTTTTAAACAAATATATTATCAAATTAAGTTTATTAATAAAATAACTCTAAGTATAAATTCAATGATAAATTATACAAAAAAAAATTAATATTATTTTTAAACAGTTAACTGAGTTGATCACCAATCAATCAGTCTGATTATTGGTTGGATAATATTAGTCCTTCCACCAGGTTCATGTCTAATTTAGTTTCAAAAACATTGGTTTTATGTATTGAAAATGATTTGAAATTGAATTCTAATTGAATGAGATATAGAAATTTCAATAGAGTGGATGAATAGATGGACAAAAATTTCACTATTCTCCTATGAAATTTGAGTGAAAAATGCTCTTGTTTTCATTGCCAATGGATGCATCATCTTTTCAATCTTTAATCATCTCAACAGATATAGATATATATATATATATATATATATATATATATATATATATATATATATATATATATATATATATATATATATTCAATTCTGTTACATTCATAGAAATATAATTTATTGATATTTTTTCTTTAATTTAAAAAGATTAATCATATAATAATATGTCAATATTTGTATTATATCTTCATTTGTACTCATTGTAATTTCATCAAGTATTATTATTTTAGTTATTATATACAATCACATGGTGACACATCAATATTTGTGTATATAATCTTATTATTTATTATAATGGCCAAGGGACTTATTTTCACCCAAAGATTAGTCTTTTCTCAAGTTTTTACCCATTAATATTATCAAACTCAAACACTCATTTATCTGTTAATTTTTATAATTACTACAAGGGTAAAATCATTATTTAGTAAAAATCTATCACATTTCTCCTTATTTTAAAATCTAATAATTTTCCCTCATCCTCCACCTAAGATTTGAAAAATAACAAATCCCCTCCTAGGGTTTGAAATTTTTTACAGGTGCTTCTCCAATTATCGAAGCTGACCTTCCCTGCCCATCTTTTGTGGGTGGCTTAAGAAAAAGAAATGGCGACTGCTTTTATCTGTCCTACACTCAAAGAGGGATGTCCTATGATTCATCGATCTCAACCACAGTGCTCGATTTGATCATGATGACGACCATATGATGCTCAAGTGAAAATAAGGACATTTAGACAATGTTGGGACGACAACAAAAAACACTTAGATGACATTGGGGAAACGAATCGTATGATTAAGATCTAAGCATTGTCCTAATTTTAATTTTTTTTATAAACTCCTTTCAAAAAATTATTTCTAACAAACCGATGGAACAAATATAATTGTTTAATGCAATCTCTCTAAGTTTTTTTTTTTTAATCTCTAATTTGAAGTGAAATAATTATTTTAATAAATTAATTTATATAAATAAAATATTTGTACATAAAATATTATTGTTAAAAAAAGTTTTCTGTTTCTCTTGGCATTGATTAGACTAGACATGCCCAAGGCCAATGGCCGAACCTGGCTCCCTCAGGAAAGCACAACCCATAAAAAATAAAAGAAATTAAAAAGAGAGAGAGAGGTATTTTTAATTTCTTTTATTTTTTATGGGTTGTGCTTTCCTGAGGGAGCCAGGTTCGGCCATTGGCCTTGGGCATGTCTAGTCTAATCAATGCCAAGAGAAACAGAAATATATATATCAAACTGACCCATAAGGCATACGAATAGACCTGCCAAAGCCCATAGAGGCACGACCTAGGACCTTAGGGCATACTTGGGCCTTGTCATGCCGCAGACCTTGGCAAGATATAACAGACAGCACCAAATATAGTCTGATACAACCCACAACCATGTCTAGATTACACTACACTTGAAGCTTGCCATACTGCAAATTATTCGACTCATAACCCAAAAAAAACAAAAAAAAACCAAAGAATGTATAGTCTGTGCAATTGTTGGAATTTGAACCTAACAGCACCTTGCCAATACAGATTATATGTGTGCCTCAGGTCAAATTAAGTAAATATAATTTAGAATATATATGATTAAATAAACAATTATTTTAAAGATTATTTTTTATGTTGATCTAAATAGTAATCTACCTCACCGGCCCTTAATCGAGTCAATGTTTGGACCAAGTCTGAAAACATTGTAGCTTGGCACGGCTATACATCAGGTGTAAAGCTCAGATCGAGAGACTTATTTCAAGAACATTTTGGTAGCATGCACCTTTACTTGGCAACTGCTCATTGCAATTCTATTTGTTAACAGCTTCCTACTTCCTCCTGTGTTTCCAGAAAAAATTGCAATAACTACCAGGGAATTTCTAGACCATCCCAGGCAAAGAACTTGCCATTGTCATGCTTCTTTGTGTTGTCAATGATGCTTAAAAGCTTCTGCACTGAGAACTCCTTGGTGAACAGCTTGCCTGCAGGAACATTTCTCTGAAATGGCCTGGAGAGATCAGTGTCCACTGTGCCTGGATGCAACAGAATGCATATAACTGGATCTTTCCTTTGTGCAAACTCCACCGACACAGTTTTTGTCACTGCAAACATCAGTCAACAGATTAATAAACAAGAATTGCACAAAGGAATCGTACATTCATTGCTAGAAACACTTGAAAGAAGAATCAAATGTTGATAGAATTCGGCATTACAATCAATAATTCATAGCAAAGATCTTACACTGATTAAGGGCAGCCTTCGATGCACGATAGGAGTGCCAACCTCCCATGCGATTGTCCCCGATGGATCCTACTCTGGCACTTATATTAGCCACAACTGCTACTTCCCTTTCAGTCCCAGTCCCTCCTCCAGCCTTAAGAAGAGGCCACATATGCTGAAAAAGCAAGCACATAATGAAAATATTAATTGATGACACAAATCCACAAACTCAAAAGTAAATTAAAACAAAAAAGCTGAGCATTGATAATGTCATCAGGAGGAGCTGGGATTCAACAGCGAAGAAAAATCCACGAAAAACAGGATTCTTTCTCTTCTTTTTTTCATCATACCATTTCCATTACAAAATAGCAAAAGATTTTTAAGTAACAAGTGAGCACACCTTCATCACCAGAATAGGACCCACTGCATTAACCTCATAAGCAAGCATCAAAGATGATCTTTCTACTTTTTTCAATGTTGTTTCTGTACTGAAAAACAAAGAAAATAAGTTATAAGCCCTAATAATAAATTGAAAAAGGTAAACTAGTTCAACTATATATTAAGGTTTTACTTGATTCATCAAAACTACCTGGTTGCAATACATTCGTTATTGAAAGAATGCCAGATGCATTAATCAGAAGGTTTAAGGAGCCATATCTCTCTGTAATAGACTTTGCTGATGCCTGAAATATAATGCTAAATCAGACGACGCAAATTTAATCAATTCTTTCCAATTGTTAAAATAGGAAGCCAAAGAGAACAAAATTCCATAGAACATCTTGTTTCCCAGAAGAAAAGAGGAATATGATTAATGGTAAAGACACAGTCGCATTCTCAATAAAAAATACAGGTGTGAATTTTCATGATCTTTTGAAAAACAAAGGAAAGAAAGAAAGAAAAGAAATTTCCATAAATTAGGCTAGTAAAGGTAGTTGAAGGGAAACATTTAGCCAGAGGAATCATAGAAGAAAAGCACAACACAAAAGATATAGGCAAAGCATAAGAATGAGAGCAATCCAACCTCTATGGTGCTTTCAACTGTCAGATCCAACTGTAAAATGTCAAGTCTTTCAGCAAACTTATTTTTTAAATCAAGAAGCCCTGTTGCCGCATTTGGATTACGGCAGGTGGCAATAACATGCCCTCGATCATTTTTCTCTAGCAGTTGCTTAACCTATATCAGACAAAAAAATAGACAAGTCAACAATGCATTGCCTTGCTTCAGTGGTGATTTTTACATCATTCAAGGGGAGCATATTCGTAAGAATGAGATAAATGTTTTCAGATAGCAAATTTTTGACACCAAGAAACTAAACCAAGGTACCGATACAACTACAGGTTGCTTTCTGAACAGTTGCATATAGTCAAATGGTGTATGCTACTACTATCTGATAATGATAAAAGAGGCTTGCCAAGAACACACTATCCCTAAGAATGCTATGTAAGATATCAAATTTAACCTATTTTTCATCTTAAATAAGATGAAATTGCCTGGCTGTGCACCATATAACAGAACCTCTGACACAAAAAACCAGCAGGCACAAAAGCAACACATAAGCAAAAAGATCCCAGAGAGGTGAATCAGAAAAGGTCCATGGAAGAGCCTATGGGTGGTAATTGATAAAACACAATTCAAATTTACCATCTTCACAATAACTCTTAAGCTGTCAAAGATACCCACTGAACGATTGCACAAGATTAAATTTTAGAAACCACAAGCCTAATATCACAAATTTATTATCCAACTGTCAAGATTTTAACTTTAAGCTCCATAAGAATTGTGACCATCATATTCCCTTGCCAAAGCAACTGACTTTTCTACCAAGACTGTTTAGCAACACCAGAAATTCAATAAGTTAACTATGACTAAAGTTAGATAAAACATAGCACATAAATTGGCCTTCAACTTTACCATCCAGATTACATGTCGAGCCATAACGAAAGTGGCAAAATTTCAGTAAGGAACAAAACACATATGAACATTCCACGAGCACCATATCTAACATAAACTCCACTTTATGAACTCCATTCTAACTGTAACTCAACCCATTTCAAGAAAATGTCTAAACATGTACAAACCAAGAGGAAATTTAACCATTTCAAGCCATGCTATTATATACCTTGAAGGGTCCAATCACATGTGTCAATAAGCCAAGTATGAACAAGAATTTGATCAAAAAGTGATATAATCTGAAAAGGTTGATTATAAGACAAGGTAATACTCACAAATTCAAGGCCAATTCCTCTCGAAGCTCCTTGTACCATTGAAACCCCACCATCCCATTTCACAGAACCAGAAGCAGAACTAAAACTAGCCCTTGGAATTGATCTAAGAGCTCCAGCCAGTGATGTTGTAGCCATGAATGCCCGTTGGCTTATACTGAAAAGTTGCATTTTTCCAGCTTTTACCGGAAAAAAAATTGGATCTTTACCTCTCAAAACGTGCGGCATTCATCTTATCTATCCGCTCTGTTGGCTTATTAATGCTATTAAACATTATTTAACCTAATTTTATCTTCATTTCTTCGTGTTATTATCAATAATTAATTAGAACGACCACAAATTCAGGATAAATAAAAATGACCAACCCTTTAGGGATCATACGGACATGATCACAGATTATGGTTAGAAGAAATTATCTTGTAATTGAAAAAATAAGATAACATTGCTAGGCGTGTTAAAAAATAGGGAAATTAATATAATTACCCATTTTGCCCCCATCTTAAGCAAAAATATCCACTTTTCAAACTTTCAAACAAAAATACCCCAAATATTTTTTAAAATATCACAACTACCCTTCGTCACTTCTATATGAACCCTCACTCACATATTTTTCTTATATCATTCAGCTACTTATTCTCATTTTTATTTTTACTCAATATTTGATACTACAGATTCGTTCAAAAGAAAAAATTAGTATTTTTAAATTTGAGTCGGAAAAATCAATTCGTAAGAAAAAGGTATTTATACAAATCTTAACTCAAAGCTTAATTTTATTTATTAAATCTAGTTTGTATGTTATGTAAAAAGGGTATTTAGATATTTAATAATAATTTAGGGGTTAAACAAAATATTAGAAAAATACAGGGATATTAAACAATGTATAAAGGTTTTAAATAAAATGTTAGAAAAATATAGGGGTATTTTAATACAAGTTAACATATGAAGGTGTTAAAAAAATATTAGATAATTATAGGGGCTTAAACAAAATTTTAGACAAATATGGGGATATGATGATATTAAACATTGTAAGAAGGTTTTAAATGAAATGTTAGAAATATATAGATGCATTTCGATATAAGAAAACATATAAAGATGTTAACTGAAATGTTAGCAAATTATAGAGGTTAAATGAAATATTAGAAAAATATTAGAATATTTTGATATTAAATAGTATAAAAAGGTTTTAACTAAAATGCTAGTAATATACAGATGTATTTCGATACAAAACAACATATGAGGGTAATAAATGAAATGTTAGATAATTATAACGCATTAAATAAAATTTTAGGCAAATATGGTGGACATTATAATGTTAAACAATGTAAAAATGTTTTAATTGAAATGTTAGTAATATATAGACGCATTTTGATATAAGTCAACATATGAGAGTGTTAAATAAAATTTTAGGTAATTATAAAGAGTTAAATAAAATTTTAGAAAAATCTAAGGGTCATTTGGATATTAACCAAGATATGAAATTAACATTTTGGTTTCAAATAATATATCGGGGTATTTAATGACATGTTGGGAATTTAAAGGTGGCATATATATTAATAAATGGTTATTATGAAAAAACTTTTTATAAATGTTTAATTTTTCTTTGAAATTTTTCATTGTATGATTAATAATTAAAATGACTAGTTATGTTGTTATTTGTTTCTAAGGAGAATGGATCCAACGTTATGAGAACACAAATAAGTATGTTGAAGGTTGTAAACAATTGGTTAAAACTCCCTCTAGAACAATTTTTGAGGGGTTTATCCAACTTTTAAGTGAACATTGCGATACTGATCCAATCAAAAACTACATTCAATTATGTATAAAACCAAGAAGAATTGAGCTTGAATGTCCTATACAAATCGAAAATAATGAAGACGTCCAAGGCTTTATCAGTATGTCTCAATACTTTAAGGAATTTATTCTTGTTTTTGTTACATATACCCCAATCAAAAGACAAGAAGAAGAAGAAACAGAAGAAATCGGTGAAGTGAAAAAAGAATTTGATTGGAAAAAATTGATTGATTTCAATAATGATGCATTTTATATTGCTGACGAATGGGCTCGTGGAGACAAAGAAAGGGTTCCAAACTAAGGTGACTTTGATGGGAACGAGATGATTGATATTCTTTTTGATAAGGCAATTGTGATATAAATAGTCTGCATCTTGAAGATCTTATTATGAGTGGTGAAAATTGTTCAAGACCGTTTTTTGACAATGCCCTTACTGATCCATTTAAATGGCTTCTCGATTTTTCTCCACAACCTTTAATATCATCAAGTGGTGCAAGATCGATCCAAGAGGGAAATGATGTAAAATTTGGTGACATTTTTCATGACTAAAAACACTTTAAATATGTTGTGGACCAATTTGCCCTTGAGACAAGATTTTAATACAGAGTGCTTAAGTTTGACACAAGGAGATGGAAGATTAAGTGTTATAATGAAAATTGTCAATGGTATCTAACGGAAAGTATAGTCAAATCTAGTCAAGTCTTCTAAATTAATAAAATGAATCCAACTCATACATGTTCAATTGATCAGATAATGTCACATCATAAACAAGTTAGGATCTAAGATTTAGGTCAATTAATGAGGTCAAAGTATGTGTTGACTGATCAAATTTATCGGTCTAAAAAAATCATTATCGACATTACTAAGCTAGGGATCTCAATAATTAACATAACCGCTTATCTTTAAAAAAAGAAAAAAAATTAAATATACATAATAATATTAATAACAAATTGATTAATGACATTTTATAAATAAATAAATAAATATATATATATATATATATATATATATATATATATATATTACAGTCTAAAAAGGTGTACGAGGAGAACTCTCAATCAATACCTCTTCATAGGCAATACTTTATATGAATATTAATAACAAATTAATCAATGACATTTCATATAAAATATAATAATAATAATAATTTACAAACATCAGGTAGGGGAGATGATACAACTGAAGGGCCAACCAAAACCTCGTCATGACCAATACTCTATTCAAATATTAAAACAAATTGATCAATTAAAATTCAAAAAAATATAGTAACAACAATAAATGACAACCTTCAGATGGGGGAGGTAATGTAACCAAATGACCAACCAATACCCCTTCATGGCTAGTACTCTATATAAATAATAATAACAATTTGATCAATGATATTTCATATAAAATATAGTAATAATATTTCATATAAAATATTGTAAAAAACAATTAATTGTAGATCTCATGTGGGAGACATAATGAAATCAAAGGGTCAATGGGTGAGGCCCTACCAATACCGTTGTGAGCACCCTGCATGAAGTTAATATACATGTTAGCGAAACAAGTAAATGCAATTTATAAGAGGAATAAATGAGATGTGGCTTTGTTAGATGGTCAATTAGAGATAGTCGTGTACACATGACAATATCATCCAAATGAGTCATACGATCCTCTAATTGAGATATCTAAGAAGATATCTTCTTTCGCATGATAGACATCTGATCTCGTAAATAGAAAATCTCACATAATACATATTGCCTTAGCGGGCCAACACAACATCTAATGGGGATAGAATAGGTGTAGTTAATGGACACTCATATGTGCAGTAATTAAGAGCATACTCCTGAACCCCAAGAAGATAAATGGTCTAGGTGATTAGGGTCTCAACAACAGGACATGTAGTATGCTCTATAACAAGGGGTTGAATAGGCTCATCAAGTGTCTCAAGACTAATAGTTTGTATATCAATAGGTGGCATCATCGAAGATGTTTTATCTCTTGCCAATAAGGGTACCGAAGAGGATGAGGAGGAATATGGATCCAATATACCCGTGTACGTAACAATGTTCATATACCATAGTCTAACCTCCTCAATCGGTAATAGTTAGAGAGAGAAAGTAATATCATCCTATTTATTCAGATATATAGTTCAACCTATTTGCAATGATCCTAGTATCAATTAACTAATTAATTAGCAATTACATATCTTATCATCAGTGAAAACAATTCTCATATGACTCCAACCAGGAACATTCATAAAGACGCATAGACATTAACTAAGTCCACCCAATTATACAGGGTGTCGATCGTCTCATATATTTAATACTGCAATATAAACATTAATGGTTAAATTTAATTAATTTTTCCCTTGCCAATCAATATAGATAATCAACAAATATACACTTACTTGAAATGCAAAAGGGAATCCATAGATGTCATATTTACACATATCAGACACTTGATCGGAGCAAATTCTATAATTCGTTTGAGACATTGACTCGGATGTTATTTTCCATATCGAAACACCCCACGAATAGGAATTAAACCCATCCAAATGATCAACCAACTAGAGATACTCTACAAATACCTTCTTTTGTTAGTTATTCCTCAATAACACTATATGTAAATAATACAGCAAGGCTATTTTGACGACGTTGATATCGTCATTCTCTTATGACCTAGTTAAGAAAACACACTCTATATCATGATACTGCACCTTTTGACATCCCTGAAAATAGGTATCTTTAATCCTATGTTCAAATCCATTTGAAATATATAATGAAAGTGCAGTGATCTGGTTGAATAATAGCCCAATCATAAGAGTAAACTCGAATGAGCTGAATCTCATGTCAACCCTATTTATCTTGAACCAAAGCTCATTCCTGCTTAAGCCCCGACATAACTGTCGTAGCAGAATTGAGTGCACCAACACTCCACTACACCTAGTGTTTGGAAGTCAAAGGCGATACACAAAGCATGTCTTCTCAAACAACCGCAACTGCTCTGTTATCAATGTAGATCAAATCTTTGATACCACGATTCACTGGACACACCATGTCACATTTGCTTGAAACTATCGTGACTCATCTGGGATTTTTAATACACCATTGTCACATTTTTTTTATGAGAAATATCTTATCAAAAAATTTAAAATTTATAAGAATATCATAAAAAACAGATATAAAAATAGACATAAAATTTGAAAACTACATTTTAAAATACCCTAAAATAACAAAAACTAAAAAAATTGAATGAAAATTCAAACATTCATGTGAAAAGACATTAGATTTGAAAAAATAAAAAAACTATATTAAAATTTAGGGAAATTATTAAAAATAGACAAAATTAAAGGGGTCTAAGCGAAATTGCCCAAAAAATCCAGGTTTAAGCAAAAATGCCCAGGTTTTGTGAAATGACGAAACTGCCCCCATATATAAACACAGCAAATTTTCACTATGCAATTCAAAGAAAACCCCACCTCCCACGGCAAACGTCATTTCGGCCGATTTTCTTACTTTCCGACAACCGAAAATGGCAAACAAGGTTAGTATATCTCCCGTAATCTTGTTTGGATCAAGTTATTGCTCATATTATTGAGATTTAATTGAGATTTTTGGGTTTGAAATTTTAGGGTTTACGGTTTGAATAACGCTTAAAATGTTTTGATTCTTGGTTATTTTCGTTGAATTGATTGAGGGGTTTTGTGTTATACAACGTGTAGATTTGATTTTCGTAAAAATCGGAGGCCAAAACGACCAAAATTTGGCCGAAAATGGCTGCCGAAAGGATCGGCACTCTTGCCGTGGGAACAGCGTTTCCCACGACAAACGATTTATCCCACGGCAACTGAATTGACCATGAGTTGGGGAGGGGGGTAAAGTGGCTTTTTTAAAATATTGGGGTGTCGGGGAAATCATTAGCCCACATTGGGTTTTTATGAAATTTCCCATGTGGTCGTGGGAAAGGCGAATGACAAAACTGCCCCTCTTTATAAGCACAGCAAAAAATTCATTTCTTCCCACGGCAATCTTCGTTTTCACTGTGTATTTCAACTGAAAATGCCAAAGTTTCCCACCTTCCACGTCAATCCCACTGCAAAAGTCATTTCCACCGATTTTCTTGCTTTTCGGCAACCGCAAATGACAAAGAAGGTTAGTATATCTCCCGTAATCTTGTTTGGATTAAGTTATTGCTCATATTATTGAGATTTGGTTGAGATTTTTGGGTTTGAAATTTTAGGGTTTACGGTTTGAACAATGCTTAAAATGTTTCGATTTTTGGTTGTTTTCGTTGAATTGATTGAGGGGTTTTGTGTTATACAACGTGTAGATTTGATTTATGTGAAAATCGGAGGTCGAAACGACCAAAATTTGGCCGAAAATGGCTGCCAAATGGATCGGCAGTCTTGCCGTGGGAACAGCGTTTCCCACGATAAACAAATTTTCCCACGGCAGTGTATTGAGCATGGGTTAGTGTGGGGGTAAAGTGGCTTTTTTAAAATATTGGGGAGTCGGATGATATTCATTAAAACACAACGGTTTTTTTTTGGAAATTTGTCATATAACAGTGGACCTTTTCAATTAAGAAATATTCATGAGGGGGTAAATTGAGATTTTTCTTATCTAGGGTTTCTGATAATATAGTTTTCGAATTTTATATCTGTTTTTTCTGTTTTAGGGTTTTTCTATATTTATTTTTCAAATTTGAAATTCGAGTTTTCGAATTTTGATGCTTTTTGACACAATTTACGATGTAATGACGTAATTTCAACTTAATATTTCGATTTTTTCGTTTATAGGATATATTGATTCGTGTTTTTGAATTTCACTTGTGTTTTTCCATATTTTGTCTTTTGATGATATATCGATTCGTTTTTTTCAAATTTTCAAATGATTTTTCGGTTAGCGACATTCATAGATATTTCAACTGATAGAGTTCGAATTTCAAATCCGTTTTTCCGATTTTCCCCGTGTTAGGATAAATCGAGTCTTCTTTTCAAATTATCTAACGATTTTTCGATTGTTCACATTCTATGTTATTTTATCGTATAGATTTCGAATTTCATTTTCGTTTTATCAAATTAAGGTATTTCAATTTCTAGAATTCGAATTCCAGTTCCGTTTTTTCGAATTTCACAATTTTAGGATATATCGATTTGTATTTTCAAAAATTCCGATCGATTTTTTGATTATCGTCACTTTAAGGTATTTCAACGTATTGAATTCGAATTTCAGTTCTGTTTTTCTGAATTTCACCATTTTAGGATATATCAATTCGTAATTTTAAGATTTCCGAACGATTTTTCGATTATCGTCACTTTAAGGTATTTCAACTTCTAGAATTCGTATTTCAGTTCCGTTTTTTCGAATTTCACCATTTCAGGATATATCGATTCGTATTTTCAAGATTTCCGATCGATTTTTTGATTATCGTCACTTTAAGGTATTTCAACGTATAGAATTCGAATTTCAGTTTCATTTTTTCGAATTTCACCATTTTAGGATATATCAATTCGTATTTTCAAGATTTCTGAAAGAGTTTTTGATTATCGTGACTTTAAGGTATATCAACTTCTAGAATTCAAATTTCAGTTCCGTTTTTTCGAATATCACAATTTCAGGATATATCAATTCGTATTTTCAAGATTTCCTATCGATTTTCTGATTATCGTGACTTTAAGGTATTTCAACGTATAGAATTCAAATTTCAGTTCCGTTTTTCGAATTTCACCATTTTAAGATATATCGATTCATATTTTCAAGATTTTTGATCGATTTTTCGATTATCATGACTTTGAGGTGTTTCAACGTATAGAATTCAAATTTCAGTTCTATTTTTTCGAATTTCACTATTTTAGGATATATCGATTCTTATTTTCAAGATTTTCGATCGATTTTTCGATTATCGTGACTTTAAGGTATTTCAACGTATAGAATTCAAATTTCAATTTCGTTTTTTTGAATTTCACCATTTCAGGATATATCGATTCGTATTTTCAAGATTTCCATTTGATTTTTCGATTATCGTGACTTTAAGGTATTTCAACGTATAGAATTCAAATTTCAGTTTCGGTTTTTCGAATTTTACCATTTTAGGATATATCGATTCGTATTTTTAAGATTTCTGAACGATTTTTTGATTATCGTGACTTTAAGGTATTTCAACTTTTAGAATTCGAATTTCAGTTCTGTTTTTTTGAATATCACAATTTCAGGATATATCGATTCGTATTTTCAAGATCTCTTAACGATTTTTCAATTATCGTCACTTTAAGGTATTTCAACGTATAGAATTCAAATTTCAGTTTCGTTTTTTCGAATTTCATCATTTTAGGATATATTGATTCGTATTTTCAAGATTTTTGAACGATTTTTTTTATTATCGTGACTTTAAGGTATTTTAACGTATAGAATTCAAATTTCAGTTTCGTTTTTTTGAATTTCACCATTTTAGGATATATCGATTTGTATTTTCAAGATTTCCATTCGATTTTTCAATTATCGTCACTTTAAGGTATTTCAACGTATAAATTTTGAATTTCAGTTTCATTTTTTCTATTTTTCGTCATTTCATGATAACTTGATTTATATTTTGTTATTTTCGATCGATTTTTCGATTGTTATTTGTTAAGTTTTGTCATTCTAGGTTATTTGAACGTATAGAACTCGAATTTCAATTCTTATTTGTTATTTCTCATCTTTTTATGTTTTTTCCACTAATACATTTGTTTACATATTTATTTTTATGAAAGTCTAACAAATTTTTAAATTTGTTACAGGATATTTCTCGCAAAAGAAAACGGGTTGACAGCGAGCTGCGCATTCCTGACGAGTCCAGACACTTCCGAGCAGATGCAATATCTCGTGCACAGCGTACCGCATTATCTCGGATTTCTTCTACATTGACCCCAGGTCAGCTGAACCTTTTTGAGAGGACATGTTTCGGGTCTTTCCTTCATTTACCCGAAACCAAATTCACCGGGATATTGGTTCATGCATTCCTACTATGGCAACTATATCCACCCTTTGCCAGAGACGAGTTTTGGTTTAGGGTTAGCGGGGTTGATGTGAGATTTAGCGTGTTTGAGTTTGCGTTGGTGACAGGGCTTTCGTTTAGCCGACGGACTAATGTTTCTTCATATATTCCTCGCTCCTCCAGACATAGGATCAGGGATACGTACTTTCACGGATGTCCGAAGGTGCAGTATCACGACATTGAGCGTGTCTTCTTGTCGAGGCCATGGGGGGATGACGATATTGACGCTGTCAAGATGGCCTTGTTGTATATTCTTCATATGGTTTTGTTGGGGAATGATCAACGAAAGAAGGTGTCCATGGATTACTTACAGTTAGTTGATCATTTGGACGGGTTTAATTCCTACCCCTGGGGCGTTGTTGTGTGGTAGATGACATACGATTCTATGTCACAGGCGAGTGAGAGAGTCTGTTCTGGACGAATGTCTGAAATCTGTAAATACGACCTTTACGAATTTTCTTTTGCATTTCAGGTAAGTTTTATATTATTATTTATATTTATTAATTGGCAAAAATATAAATTGATTTATTTACATCGTAAATAATTATATTACAGTACTGGATATATGAGACTCTAGAGACGTTATATGATTGGATTGACCTTATCCATCCCTATTCGTCCCCGCGGATGTTGAGGTGGCATACGCGAGACGTCCCTGGTTGGACTCATATGGGTCGTATTTTCACTGGTAATCCGGTATGTACTAGTTAATTAATAAGTCGACTAATTCATTATATGTTACAATTATTTTGACTTATATATCTTCATCATTAGGAGGATGTCACATTCCCTCTTTGTGCATCAGCGATCGAGGAGGGTTTACTGTGGTACGCTGAGATTCGTGAGTACACCGGTTTACCCTATGATGATTCCTCCTCATCTTCTTCTGTTCCGACCGTGACTAGAGACGGGGCTTCTCCATCCTCGGGACCTTCAACTGTATTCGTCGAGACTTCTGAGACACATGAGGACCTTATTCAGTCTCTTGTTGTTCAGAGCCCACGGACGACAGACCATCCTAAAGTGGAGGATCACCCTAGCGTGGAGGAGCACCCTGGAGTGGAGGACCGCACTACCTATCATGCCACCGAGCAGTGTCCCCCATTCTTGACACCCAGTATTTCTACATCAGATGTTACATTAGCGCACTAGGGTGCTACGATTTTACGTGAGATATCGAGTTTTCGCGACGATATCTTTGCTCAGATGTCTCGATTACGTGACGATATCTCTTTCCAAATGACTCGATTAGAGGATCATATGACTCATTTAGAGGACATCGTCACGCGTACATATCCAGCCCCCGTCCCTAAGGTTGTAAAACTACTTTTGTCTTATTACTTATATAAAATGTCAACAGTGTTATTGTTCTGACAACTATTATTACATTCGTATAGGAGAGGGACGACGTTATTGGGACGACCTCCCTTATTGATACCGCAATACCATCCCATCAATCACATGAGCTACATATGTAATTTCAAATTTATATTTAATGTCTCAATGTTGTTATTATATTACAATATCGTTATATATAAAATGTCACTGAATAGATTTAATATTACTATTATCTTAGGGTAGTCGACAGGATAGCGCACTGGTTGACCCTTCGGTGACTTCACCGATCCGATCTAAGGTATGTCACTTATCATTATAACTTAATTTTTAATACTATTTTGTTATCGATTAATTCATGGTATATATTTGTATAGGGTCTTCGTCATGAGGAGGGTTTACCAATCGGATCTTCTATAGCTTTAGATCGTCCACTGGAGGTATGAAAATTATTGTTCATATGATATTTTATATTAAATATCATTAACCATTTTTTCCTTTTGATGCATATAGGGACTCGACATTGACATATCATCGATCGAGGGTTATCTCCGAATGCCTTCCCCGGAAGTTTAGGTTATGGGGATTTAAGAAATATCATTGATCAATTTGTCTTTAATATTATATATTTTTTTAAATGATGTTTTGTCTCTTTTTCAGGACGAGTGACTCTGGTTACTTGCTGATATCCCGAGCTCAACCAAAAAGCTTGTGGATATTAGTTCACAGGAGGAGGACTTCCAGGAGGATGTTTCTGAGACCGTTCACATTGAGGTTTGTCAATTATAATTACTAAATAAATATAATTGATAAATATATGTCACTAAGATGTTTTAATATATAATTATGCAGTCTGTCGATGGAGCACGCGTTGTTGACTTGATCGCTTCTCAGGATTCTCCAGTTAAACCTCCTCTCGCATACATTGAGAAGGTAACATAAATCGAATAATGTGTACTTCATAGGATCGAAGTCAAAGGACAGCTTCTGGAGGCTTGTTGTAGAGTTGTGCGAGTGGTTGACCAACGATGTGAGTTGTCTATACTATATAATTTGGTAAATAGCTAGATATATTTAGTAATAACTAACACGTGAACTTGTTTATACCATTGTAGCATGTGGATTCTTTTTTGGCTTTATTACATCGGCAGTAGGACGATCACCAGTCAACTATCTCAAAACGATGGATGACTGCCCACACATTCTTTGGAGGCCATATTGAGATGGCCTGGAAGAGTTGGCAGACCACATCAATTGAAGAGTTTGAGTTTTTGGGGCTCTTCACGAGGATGGTTGATGTAGCGTACACCCCGGGATTGTTGTACAAACCATGGGGGATGGTCAATCAGGTAGAGTTTATATATATTTCTATTACATTCAATTGGTTAACGACAACGATAAGTAACTAAAATATCTCATTGTTTATAGGTTTTCATCCTTATAAACTTCGAGAACGCACATTGGGTCACCGGAGTTATAGATTTCCGTGAGTGGTTGATTACGGTATACGATTCAGAGGTTTCATATTCAGGGAATATAGGGACTCTAGAGCAGCGCATGCGACCGTACATGACCTTTATTCCCGCGTTATTAGAGGCGACGAGTTTTTGGACAGCTTCTGGGAGGACTCCACGACGTGATCCCCTCACTTTGCATTGAGTGTCGGATGTCCCTCAGCAGGGATTAGGCTTCGGTGACTGTGGCATGTTTATGTTACGATTTTTTGAGTGTTTGGCGTTGTCACGGAGCTACATTTTTCCCCGAGAGTCGTCTACCGCTATGCGTCGACGATTAGCGACGCAGTTGTATTTTCATTGTATCGAGTAGCTCACAGATGTATATTTATCGTTATTCTTATCTTTAGATGTATATATTTATTGTATGTGCATATGTGTATGATATACTTTATTTGTGGTTATATATGGATATGTATCGTATTTGATTTCATTTTTTAAATAATATTGTCATGAAAAAACAATAAAAACGTATGATTACTCAAACATTTACACACTTGAAACAATTAGAGGAAATAAAGTAATACTGAAATAACTCATACGAAACACTAAATTTATTACATCAAATGACAATACAATTACACTTTTGAAACAATAATAAAAATACATCGGTTACATAAAACTGAAGTACAACAATGAAGAATCATATAACAAACAAAATTGAGTATAAGCATGTCAAGATCTCGTTCCTTTGCCTTTTGTAGATGAACGCTGCGGGGCGGAGCTCGGGACCGGTGCTAGGGATTTACATTGGGTTCGTGTATGCCCTGGTTCATGGCAACGACTGCAAATCCTCGGTGTAACAATTTCTCCTTGCGATGGACGTCAATTTTTGTTGGATGGACGACCTGGACGACGACTATCGAGGACGGGGGGCAATATAACTCTGTCTTCTGGTGAGTGTAACCAATCACATTGATTTCCAAAAGGATTGATCGGTTCTTGATATATACTCAGGCTCTACATCTTCTGAAGGAATGTCGGGCAGATCATTTCTATCAAAGTCACCCCAATAGGGAACTATATCTTTTTCTCCATGAGCCCATGAGTTTGCAATATACAACGGGTCATTACTGAAATCAATCAACTTTTCCAAATTGTATTCTTTTTTGACCCAACTACTTTCTTTTTCTTTTTCATCTTCATCTTTATCTTCATCTTCATCTTCATCTCCATCTTCATCTTTTTCCTTCTGCCCTTCAATTGGGGTACATGTAACAAAAACAGGAATACATTCCTAAAAGCACTAAGACATATCAAGAAGACCCTAGACATCTTCATCATTTTGGATCTGGATAGGGCAGTCGAGCTCAATTTTTCTTGGCTTCATTGATACTTGAATGTAGTTTTTCATTGGATCAATACTACAAGACTCCGTCAAAAGCTCAATAAATCCCTCGAATGTTGTTCCATAAGGGATTTTAATCAATTGTTTGGCTCCTCCAACATATTTCATTGTATTGTTGCGACCTTGAATCCATTCTCCCCGGTAACGAACCAATGCATAACCATCCATTTTAATTATCAATCCTGCAATGACAAGTTTTTGAAAATAATTATTCATTTATAATAAAAAAATCAATAATAACTATGTAAATCGGTCGTACAATTATTAATAATTAAAAAAACTACTCATATTTTTCTAATATTTTATTTATCCCCCTATAATTATTTAACAATTTATATAACACTTTCGTATGTTATCTTATATCAAAATGCATTTATCTGTTTATAACATTCCATTTAAAACGTTTTTATAATATCTATACTTTGAAATAGATATTCAAATTTTATACTTTGAAATACTTTAAAATGTCAATAATAAAAAATTTCTTCAGAAATCTGAAAAATACTAGTGGATATATCCTAAAATGATAAAATTCAAAAAAAACTGAGCTGAAATTCGAATTCTAAAAGTTGAAATACCCTAGAATGGTAATAATCAAACAATTCTACGAAAATCTGAAAAATACGAGTTGATATATCTTAAAACGGTGAAATTCAAAAAAACAGAACTGAAATTTGAATGCTAAAAGTTGAAATACCATAGAATGGCAACAATCGAAAAATTCTTCAGAAATCTGAAAAATACGAATCGATATATCCTAAAGCGATGAAATTCGAAATAATGAAACTGAAATTCAGAATCTAAAAGTTGAAATACCCTAGTATGGCAACAATCGAAAAATTCTTCAGAAATCTGGAAAATGTGCATTGATATATCCTAAAGCGGTGAAACTCGAAAAAACCTATAATTTCAATTATAATGCGCCTACAATGTTTAATATGAAAATGCGCCCTAATTTTAATAACATTTCATTTGACCCCTCAATTATCTCTTTCTTTATTTAACACTCTTGCATGTTGTCTTGTATGAAAGTAATACCTATCTATTTTTAACATGTTATATAAATCCTGTATATATTGTAAAATATCTAAAACCCCCCATATTTATCAAAATATCCAAAAACCCCCCATATTTACCCTAAATTACATTTAACCCCTCATACTTGTCAAACATTGCATTTAACCCCATATTATGACATAAAAACTAGACTTAACAAATAAAATTAAGTTTTAGGCTAAGATTGGCATAAATACCTTTTTTTGATGAATAGTATTTTTTCGAGTCGAATTCAAAAATACGAACTTCTTTCTTCCGAACAAATCCCTACTAATTGATGTTGAAAAAAAAATGAAAGTGAGAGTGAGTGTTTGAGTGATATGAGAAGTGTGTGTAAATAAAACGAGTGAGGAGGGTTTATATAAATGAGGGGAAGGGTAATTTTGACATTTTAGAAAAAGTAATGAAATAAATAAATAAATATGAAAATGCCTTTACAATGTAAAAACCCCCCATATTTATCCTAAATTACATTTAACCCCCCATACTTGTCAAACATTATATTTAACCCCCATATTATGACATAAAAACTAGACTTAACAAATAAAATTAAGTTTTAGGCTAAGATTGGCATAAATACCTTTTTTTGATGAATAGTATTTTTTCAAATCGAATTCAGAAATACGAACTTCTTTCTTCCGAACGAATCCCTACTAATTGATGTTGAAAAAAAAATGAAAGTGAGAGTGAGTGTTTGAGTGATATGAGAAGTGTGTGTAAATAAAATGAGTGACGACGGTTTATATAGATTAGGGGAAGGGTAATTTTGATATTTTAGAAAAAGTAATGAAATAAATAAATAAATATGAAAATGTCTTTACAATGTAAAATATCCAAAAAAAAACCCCATATTTATCCTAAATTATATTTAACCCCCCATACTTGTCAAACATTGCATTAACCCCATATTATGACATAAAAACTAGACTTAACAAATAAAATTAAATTTTACGTTAAGATTGGCATAAATACCTTTTTTTGATAAATAGTATTTTTTCGAGTCGAATTCAAAAATACAAATTTCTTTCTTCCGAACGAATCCCTACTAATTGATGTTGAAAAAAAAATGAAAGTGAAAGTGAGTGTTTGAGTGATATGAGAAGTGTGTGTAAATAAAATGAGTGAGGAGGGTTTATATAGATGAGGGGAAGGGTAATTTTGACATTTTAGAAAAAGTTTGAAATAAATAAATAAATATCAAAATGCCTTTACAATGTAAAATATCTAAAAACCCCACATATTTATCTAAAATTACATTTAACCGCTATAGTAAGTGAGGAGAGTTATATAAATGAGGGGAAGGGTAGTTTTGACATTTTAGAAAAAGTTTGAAATAAATAAATAAATATCAAAATGCCTTTACAATGTAAAATATCCAAAAACCTTCCATATTTATCTAAAATTACATTTAACCCCATAGTGAGTGAGGAGAGTTATATAAATATAAGGGGAAGGGTAATTTTGGTATTTTAAAAAAAGTCATAGGCATTTTTTGTTTGGAAATAGTGATTTTGGGCATTTTGGCTTGAAAATAGTGATTTCGGGCATTTTTGCTTAATGGGAGGGCATTTTGGCCATTTTTTAAAATTTCCCTAAAATTTAAAAACTGCACGTCCAAAAAGCTTAAAATGATAAATATCGAAAAACAAAAGTAAAATTTGAAAATTGGATGTTAAAATAACTTAAAATGTCAAAAACTATAAAAATCGCTCGAAAATTCAAAAATTACAAGTTAAAATACCCTAGAATGAAAAAAATAAAAATAAAACTTGAATTTTAAAAACTAAACGTTGAAATACTTTAGAACAATAAAAACCAAAAACTCGACCTGAAATTAAAAAATTATATGTTGAAATACCTAGAATGACAACAATCAAAAAACAAAACTAAAATTTAAAAACTATAAATCTAAAAACTTTAAAATGATAAATATCGAAAACAGAATTAAATTTCAAAAATTACGCATTAAAATATCTTAAAATGTCAAAAATTAAAAAACTGCTCAAAAATTCAAAAGTACGAGTTGAAATACCCTAAAATGATAAAAAAAAACCTAAATTTCAAAAACTAAATGTTGAAATTCTCGAGAATGGAAAAAATCAAATTATCAAAAAATCGATATGAAATTTGAAAAGTATATGTCAAAATACCCTAGAATGACAACAAGCAAAATATTGGACTAAAATTTGAAAACTAGACGTCCAAAAACCTTAAAATAACAAAGCCAAAGGACTTATTCACCCCCCAAAGTATGTTGATTTCCTAAGTTTCCCCTTGTTAACTTTGAAAATCTCATTTACCCAGCCATTGACGTTTAAAATTAACTGAGTCTGTTAATTATATCATTTCCCTCCCCCCAAACCTTAAAAACTAACAATTTTCCCCTAACCTAAGTTTTCAAAAACAACATTTCTCTCTTAGGGTTTCCAAACTTTTAGATTGAATTTTTCAACAACAACCAATAATCTCCAAACTATGTCTCTTGCTCCCCAGCATCTCCCCCTTCTGGTTGTGCGACATCTCCTTCATCTCGGTGTCGTCATCAATGAAGACAAATCGTCTTCATCCAGAGACAAAGATGATTTATCTTTGTCAACAATGACGTTGAGGAGGAAGAGACGTCACACGACCGAAAGGAGAAGACATTGGAGAAGAAGAAATGTCGCTTAAAAATTTAATTTGAAAGTTTGAAAACCCTAGGGGGGAATATGTTGTTTTTAAAAACTTGCATTGGAAAAAATTGTTAGTTTTTAGGGTTTGAGGGGAAAATAAAATCAAATTTAAGTTTATTTTTAATATTACAGCTAAAATAACAATTTTGTCCTTGAAAACATTAAGTTTAACCATTCGTGGGTGGTTAAATGTGATTTTCAAAATTAATGGAGGGAAACTTGAGAAATTAGCATACTTTGGGTGGGAAATAGTCATTTGGCCAATGACAAAAGTTGAAAAATGGAACTGAAATTCTAAAACTACATATTAAAATACTTTAGAATGTTAAAAATCAAAAAATTGTTTGGAAATTTAAAAAGTATAAGTCAAAATATCATAAAATGATAAAAAATAAAAAAATGAATTTGAATTTTGAAAACTAAACGTTCAATTAGCTTAGAAATGAAAATTTTGAAATATTGATTTGAAATTCAAAAATCACATAAGAAAACAACGTAAAAAGCACAAAAATAAAGAAATGAACCTGAAATTCGAAAACTATACATTGAAGAATCCTAAAATAGGAAAAACAGACATGAAATTTGAAAACTAAATATTGAAATAACTTAATACGATACAAATTAAAAAATCAATCTGAAATTTAAAAATTACATAAAAAAATGGGCTTAGAAAAACACAAAAATCAAGGAACAAACCCCAAATTCAAAAACTACTTGTCGTAGAGTCCTAAAACATGAAAAATGGATATAAAATTTGAAAACTACACATTAATAAACCCTATGATTAAAAAATATCAATTTGCCCCCTTAGATATTTTCTATTATCTCATAGGTCCTATAGTTTTCCTTGGCCCTTTTTATCAATTTTCTAATCTCTTATAGGTCATATAGTTTCAAAAAAAATAAATTTCCGCTACCCTAATTTTCCTCTGTGCTCCCCATATCACCCCCAGATTACTGTTCAATTACCCTCTCCTCCTTAGGGGTTTTCCTCGCTTTTCCCCAGGTTCTAACTGTTTCAAAACTTACATTCTCTCTGCACTTGGGGGAGATTTTATTCATCCTAGGGAATCCCGGGGTCCCTTGGGGTGGATTTCCAACAAAACTAAGGTATTTTTTGACCAAAAATTGCATTTTCAACCTCCAATTTTAACACAAATCAAATTTATACATCCTATAATACAATACCCTTTAAAAAATTCAACAAAAACAAACAAGAATAAAAACATTTTATGTATTATTCAAAATGAAACCCCTAAATATTCAATGTTGAAAATCTTCATGAAATTGCAATGATCCTAAGAATAAAATGATTCAAACAAGAGTAAGGATGATATATTAACCTTTTTTTTGGTCGCCCAAAAACATGAAAAACTCTACGAAAACCTGAAGAAGTTGAACGACATTGAACCTATGGAAAGACCCGTGATTTTCTCTAGATTTCAACTGTGATTATGAAGAAATTTGGGTGGGAATATGAATCATTTTTTATTTATATATAAAGACATTTCGGTTATTGTAGTTAAATAGGGCATTTTTGTTAATTTTTAACTTTTGGGCAATCTCGTTAGGCCTCTATTGTTTTGGTCAATTCATTTAATTTCCCTAAAAATATATGGTAATACAACCAAACTGATGTTTGAACAAAAAATTAAATCGAAAAATAAATTATTTGAAAAATCAGTTCACATACCAATTCAAAAATATACAGAAACTAGTGTTTCAGTTCGATTACCAGTTTATTTATTTTTACTAAACTAGTTTTTAAAAAATTAAAAATTTAACTTATTTAAAAAATTGTAAAAAGTAAAATAAAATAGGCTAACCTTTTAAAATTTGTTTCAAAACCAGTTAACCAAAAATTTCATTCAATTAATTAACATTTTCGATTTGATTTTAGGTCGATTAATCTTTAAATCAGTTCGGTTTTGGTTAATGATTTTCTATGAACTGAAAATTTAATTCTATTCAAAAAATTTTCAAATCAGTTTTGAACATCCTAAATATTTTTGGGTAATTTTTTGGCATTTTCTGTCCATCATTCTTAAAATAATTGGGGGAAAGATTAGTAACATTAATGTTCATCTTCATTTTTTCATTCTTTAAAATGTGGAAATCTACTTTTTGTGCAATGGAAATCAAAATTTCACGGGTGCTAACTTTAAGGGAGTGTTAATTCAAATATTAAAATATTATTTTGATAATCTATATTTTATTACTGACATTATTTTGTTTAGTTTGTCATGTAATAAAAAATTTTTATAATCTTTTATTACCAATAATGATATAATATGTGATATAGAAGATAATCTGATTATCAATTCAATATTAGGTATTAAAAGATTAATAAGGTAATTTTGATTTTGTTACAATTATATTCCTAATTATTAATTTTTTTAAACAAAAACAACTTTATTTTCAATTAATATAGCCAATAATATAAAAAATATTTCAGAAAAATTATACTCAAAGACATTTAAATAAAATAATATCTTAATATTCTTTTATTACCTCCTATCAAATACAATAATTATTTATACTTACTAATTTTTAAAATTTTTTAGCAAATATAAAAATAATTTATATATAATAATCTTTTAGATAATCTATCTTTGTGGTAATATTTCATTTTTAGTAATAAATATTTACGTAAACCAAATGCACCTGAAAAGATTTTCAATATACCCCTCAATAGTGTTAAAAAGGACATTACACCTTTAAACAATTAAATAAAACGTAATATTTTAATATTGGTTAATTTTTTTATATTTTCGAAGGTGTAAATGATAAATTTTTAAACTAGTAAGGATATATTAATAATTCGATAATTAAAAAGTTAGGTTTTTAAAGTAAAAAAGTGAAAATTTGGCATTTATGCATATCTTGGGTGAGAAATAGCAAATGCTAGGAATGCTAGCTAGGGCTAGCAATCCAACCACATCAAGAAACAAAATTAATTAAGAGCAATGCTATATTGTAACATCTTTAGTCTATAATTCGATCTATTGTTAAGATATTATTCACTTTTAAAATAATTTATTATAGTTTTGCTTTTAAGTTTTACAATCTAATACGCATCTTGACAGCTTAAAGAACTCAAAGGTTATTTAGCTAGTATCATAATAACATTTCTAAACAATGTGAGATGCATACACAAACTAGTAAGGATACACGAAACGACTATGATATCATTTGTAACATATTTGGTCCAATAGTCTAGCCCACTAACAAGATATTATTCACTTTGAACATAGTTTATTATAGTCTTGCTTTTGAGGTTTACAACCTAAAATGTATCTTAACATCTTAAGGAGCTTACAAGATATTTAACCAGTTTCATCTTCTCATCCCATATCAACAAAACATAGGAGAAATGTTGGATTTGTTTTTGCATCCTACATCAATTAAAGATAAGAAGATGAAACTAGTTAAATAACCTATAAACTTTTTAACTCATCAAGATACGTTTTATGTTGTAAAATCCAAAAGCAAAACCATGATGGATTGTGTGTCCAAAGTGGACAATTTCTTAATAGTGGGTCGAGGTATTAAACTAGGAAGGTTACATATGTGTACACGCTTTGTATATACAATTTGGATACAATGTTGGATTTGTTTTTGCATCCCACATCGATTAGGGATAATGAGATGAAACTGGTTAAATACCCTATGAGTTTTTTAACTTATCAAGATGCGTTTTATGTTGTAAAACCCAAAAGCAAAACCATGATGGATTGTGTATCCAAAGTGGATAATTTCTTAATAGTGGGTCGGGGTATTGAACTAGGAATGTTACATATGTGTACACGCTTTGGATATACAATTTAGATATATAGATGATATGTTATCATGTGATTAACTGTTATTTTATTTTCAATTCAAAATCATCTAATCACATAATGATACATCATTTGTGTATTCAAATTATTTAAAAAAAAATGTGTATGCATAATTTTATTAAATAATTAAATGATAGGACAACTTAGTATTTTGACCAAACATCAAAACATAGAAATGATATAAAATTTAATTTAGTTTTTATTTTGTAATTTACTTTTATTATTATGTATGTATGATCACATAACATTTCAAAACAAACTGAGTAATAAGTAATGTGTATGTTAGTGAATCATATCTCATATTGTGTATTAAAAATATAATTTTTTATATAATGTATCCTATTATATCATAAGATATATCTTTTTAAAAAAATAATAATAAAATAAAAAAAAATTCTATTGTCACGTGATCGCAAACATTCTATTAAAAATAATAATATTAAAAAAATATCGCAAACACCTTTTAAAATTTTAAAATTTCTAAAATATACCTTTATTATATTATCATTTTAAAAAAAATATGTATCGATTCATATTAATAATATACATTGTATCTTATAATACATATCGTATTATATGATACACTTATCATATCATATAATTTTTTATACACTATAAAATATATATTATTTTTATATGTATCATATCATATTATATAATACGTATTATATATAATAAAATATTAATAATTATTGCGTTGTGTAATACGTATCATATCATTTGCGTTTCTATCTTTTCAAAATCATGAGGCATGCATCCTAATTACCTTTTTCTTGATCTTACTCATGTTAATCAAAGAATAGAAGCAATGCATACCGTAGTGTTATCCACTGAAAATGGTATGAAAATAAATTCGAATTGAATGGGATATAGAAATTTTATTAAAATTATGTATATAGATGGTCGGATTTGACAAAACTTAATGTCACTATTATCCTATGAAATATGAGTTAATAGGGAAAAAAAAAAAAAAACTAATGCTTACGAGTAATGTTATGTACATTTAGTTTTTATTTTATTATCTAATTAGATATTTAAATAATATTTTATCATATAATTAAATATTCTTTTATCTTAATTTAAAATCATTTAATCACATAATAATATATTATTTTAGTACTCAATAGTTTTATTGATCTTTTATTATCTCAATAGTTTGACATGCGTGTAGATTCAACCTTGTTGCTCTTTTTTTCATCTAGAGTAATATTATGTGCATGTTGTAATATTAATATGAGTATAAATATTAATATGTCATTATGTGATTGAATTATATTTTAATTTCAATTGAAAATCACTTAATTATCTATTGTTAATACATGAAGTAAGAGTGAGCAAAAGTCCTAAGAGAAACTATAACTGTCGAATATTTGATATTTCAGTATCGATTTTTACCTAAAACTAACCTATTCCAAATAAATTCTGGTTTCAGTCTTATGAAATTGACCGATTTCGACTCTCGCTTTTCTAGTAAAGTTCTTGAACCCGCTCAACCATGTAGCACAAAGGATTATTGTTTCCTCTTCTGTAAATTTATTTTCAATATCGAAAATTAATATTCAAATTTTTTATATAAACTCTTTCCTATAAATTATTTCTAACAAATCGATGCAAGAAAAATACTTGTTTAAAGTAATCTCTTTCATATATTTTTAATCTTTAATTTAAATATTGAAAATAGATATGTATATTGTGAATTTATTTAATTCATGAAACAATTAACTTGCATTAAAATCTTGAAGTTTGATTAATTGTTGTATTAATGACCAAACAAAATTATTTAAAATAAAAAGAAATATTGTATGCATTAATGATGGGCATTAATGGTTTATGTGTTATTATGTAATTAAGTAATTTAATTATTTATTTATCTCTAATTTAAAATTATTCAATTGTATAAAGATATTTTAATAATTTTCATCAATGAATACATGACGTATGTTGGGCTTTTTAGGTATAGAGAAAACCAAATTCATTTTATGTGAAAAGCCTAATCCGTTATTTTCATGAATTAGGCTAAATTAAAATTCAATATAATAAAACAATGCACACACATAGACACATTAATTGAGTCAGGCTAAATGGAGGCCCAACCCAAAATATGGAAAAAAAAGTCCAGCACGAGAAGACCCAACCTAGCACTGTAGTATACTGGGTCAGGCCTATGGGTTTGTCATGCCGAGCTTAGGGCTTTAATATTAAGCCAATGGGTAGTATACTGGGCTAGGCCTATGGGTTTGTCATGCCGAGCTTGGGGCTTTAATATTAAGCCAATGGGTTGGCCCAACCCAACCCGACACTGTATAAAAAATAAAAAAAATAAAAAATTTTCTTCTGCCACTTGGCGACAGAAGTCATTGCCTAATTTTTTTAATTTTTTAATTAATTTATTTTTTTGATATAAACCATTCAATTTTTTTTTATTTTCATTTTCATTTACAAATTTCTCAATCTTTCATCCTCAATTATTTCATTATATTCTCAATCTCATTTTCTCTCATCAACTCTTTTTCAAAAAATATCTGAATTTGCAAATAATAATTTTTTGTATTTATAATTTCATTTTTATTTTAATTTTATCATTATAAAATATTACAAATGGATTTAATATCAAATGAATTTAATCTATTTGAATATTATCATTACAAAATATTAAATGTTATATTGTAGATATATTTTGTTTATGTTTTATAATTTATACAGTATGTAAATTAATTTATTTGTATTATGTTATTAATTTGTAATATTTTTTATTATGTAACTATTGTATTCTTCTACCACAAGTGAGAGATTATAAATAAAATATTTGGGATACTGTCCTCGATTTTAATAATTGAAAAATAATTTGTATTTAAAAATTTTAATTAAATTTTTTTAAAAAATTTTGATTAAATAGGTTAGGTCAGCCTACCCAATTAAGGCTCATTATTATATGGGTTGGGTCTTGAGCCCATATATAGTAATGGGTTGGGTCTTGGGCCCATATATAGTAATGGGTTGGCCTTGCTCGAAGGCCTATTACTATTTGGGCTTCGGGCCCGACCTGACCTATTAGCCCGATGATCCAAGTTGAAGCTAACCTAACCCAGCCCAACCCGAGTCATTGACACCTCTACACACACACACACATAACACACAAAATGTCAAAAAAATGAGAGAATATGATAAAAAACATTGTTTTAGATTTTTAGTGCGCATCTGTGAGAAATTTTTATGTTCTTTCAATTGTAATGTTGGATTGCTCTTAATTTTAAATTATTAATAGAAGATTCATTGTGTTTTATTCTAAACAGTAGAGATCATGTTTTGTTTATCAGGGAACTTGTTATTTATATTGAAATGTGATTGATTTTATGTTACAATTCAATTTAGATAGCTTTTAGAAAAACATCATGTTCTTGTTTGTCTACTATTGGATTACTCTCAAATTTTAAATGAATTTTCTACATATCTAGTGCTATATTTTGGATAGTGAAGATGTGTTTTTTATGATTGTAACATGATTTTTGTTATTGTTGTAATTTATTGGTTGAAAACTATGTACCATTATTTTAGATATAGTAAATTGGTCTATTTGAAATATGTCTTGTGGTTTTATTTTTCACATTTTACATTAAATTGCAGTGTTCATTTTAATTATACTTGCTTTTGTTTATTTAGTGTGATAAAATCATATTTTAATTAATTAATTATTTGTTGTCACATAATTTAATCAAGAGAGGGAGAGTTTGTTTTTCATCTTGTTAATTTGATTGTTTTCTTCCTAACAAAGTATTACTCTACAAAAAAATTTGTATCTTAATGGTGTTGTTTGCACACAATAAATTATGTACAACAACCAAATTAAATGAAATGTTTATAGCTTAAAATATAAAGAACAATACTATATATACATTTTTTGAATATATAAATAAATATCATCATCTGATTCGATATTATTTTATATTTAATTCAAAATCATTCAATTACATAATGACTCATTATTTTTTTATTCAAAATTGTGTTCACATAGTTTATTCGAATACTACTACAAATATAAATATATCTTACTAATATATCCGTATAATCTTATATAATAATACATGATTAAATTATTTTAAAATAAAAAATAATAATAATCATTTCATTCAAACGTATGCTACTACATCCATTTTTATAAATTTATTAATAAGAATTTTTTATACACAAAATTTTATGATAAATATTTTATTGCAAGTGAGACACATGGCAATGGACCTAGAATTTATGAATTTTTTTCTCTTTCTGCAACTTCAAAAGAGAAAAAAGTTAACAAATGGATCGGTTAATGATTAATTAATCAAGGTAAAAATTTAATTAAGTAGCCAAATAGGTGCATGCTAGCCATTCACGTGATAAAATGACAAACTTCGTTTATATCTAATTAGATTAGACATCACATTCATCAGCTAATCAATGACTTAGAGAGAAGTCAATGATTAGAGATAAGATTAGACAGTATTTTTTCTTAATTAATAACTATCTGCAATAATTAAGTAATTAAATTATTTAAATAATAATAATAATAATAATAAACACAAGTTGGATGGATAATAAAAGAAATTAAATCAAGAGAAATCTGAGAAACCCAAAGCACCTTTTCCATCTCTCTCTTTCTCCTTTCCATGTCCCTAGAAATTATGAAAACTAATATATATATATATATATATGTTTTCTCATTGAGACATGAGTTTATAATAATATGTTAAATTATAAAGTAATAGAAAGAGATTTTTTTTCTAAAAAATTTGTATGTGATATATTGTGAAATGAGTAATATTATATGTATTTATTTTAAATATATATATAAATATTTATTTATATATATTATTATATGATAAAATATTATTTTATTTTTAATTCAAAATCAATGACACATATTAAATATAAATTTATTTATATAATTTTATAGAAAATTTAAATTTTTGCCACTCTATGGGTTTAACTATACAAATTTATCATACTTTTTATATTTTAAACATTTATACTTCAAAATTTGAACACTTCCTAAAGTATCTTTGCATTTGACCAAAATATGGAATACGTACAAAAACTCCTGCATTTCTATCATATCTCATAAGCAACTTTTTTTTGTCCATGCAAAAACATCAAAAATGAACTCAAATTCTGAATTATTTATTGCTAATCATTGAATTTTTTAGTTAGATATAAAGTTTAAAAGGTTTTTAGTAGAAAAAAAAAAAGAGAATAAATTCAAATTCTGAATTATGGATATATAAAAAAATATATTGACAAGGTTGGAGACTTTGTCAACACTACCTTGACCTAAATTAAAGATAAAAATAGTTTTTGTAATATAAATATTCAATTTAAAAAAAAATAATATATTTGTACAAACAGATTCATTTAATAATAAAAATTTTAATTTTCATAATTTCATTATTGTGAAATTAATATGTTCTTCCCACCGGATGGAAAGAGCAAGAGGAAGGGCAAGTCCCATCCCATCGAAAATCAGTCTACTCACTGAGTTAGCCAGTCATGTCTGATGGATTTACTTTACTTGTTTCAACTGTGGAACCTTCTGTTTCTCAGCTTTCTGTCCCATCCACCTATATTCCAACAGGATTGTGGGACTCATCTGCCGCTGCTCCCAATCAACCAGCACTCTCTTTTTTTACCATCTTCCTTTCTTTTTTCTAATTTCTGACTGTCCTGATAAATTACAAGAAAAAACATGGAAAATGGAAAAAAAGAGAATCTGAAATTTAATCCAGAATGCAAGCTAAAGGTTTAAAACATGACCTTGAATGAAATTTTGCACCACAAAAACTTGCATAAAAATCGAATTTAATTTCTTTGTTGTTTTGTTTAATTTGTTCTTGTTTGTGCTTCAAGGTCTTGCTATAAACCCCTCTTGGATTCTCCAAATGAATTGTTATTGTTGTCCCCTGACCAATCAAAGAGGTTAAATGGATCCAAAACCTTGTTTTCTTTAGGTATATCTGCACTGAATCCATGGCTAAATAAGAGGTTTAGAGGGTCGGCTTCTATCTCTCCCAAATCGGCGAAGAAATCTTCCTGAGATTGGTCTGACAGTGGCGGTTTGTATATCTGGGAAAACCCTTCACTGAATTGATCTCTATTTGGATCCATCTTTAATGGCTTTTCCATTTCCTCCATCTCCTCTTTAACTGAAGCGCTTGAATTACCGGCTCCAACGACCGGCGAGATCGTGTCGTCGTTACTATTCTCCTTCACTTCTTCCTTTGTGTTGTTTGTTGAAGTCTGAGGCTGAGAGCCGGCGCTTGGTGAGCTCTTCGTCGCGTTGTTTTTAGACGGCTGAGACCTCGTTGAGCCAGCTAGAGCGTTTCTCTGTGTCGGCCATGGATGATTATGTTCAGAAGTGTAAGTTATCACCAACATATTCGGATCCGTTCGGCTCCTCTCAACTTGTTTCCTCGCTGAACATCCCTTTGAACTACTGCATCTGTAATAGCCCCTGGAAAATCCACAGGTAATCATTCCAACTTGTCAAGTTTAGAGCCTGATTTTATGTCAGTTTTGAGACTGGTTTACCTTGGATAAGGCGAACCTTTGATGGGTTTCTGCCCATATTTTCTCCATGCCCAGAGATCAGAAGGAACAACTTCTCCACTTGACCTGCTATTTGGTGCAGCCGGCGCCGGGATACAAACCACCTTCTTTGCTTGACTCTTTCTGGAATTCAGTTTGAGAAACTTTCAGTAATATAGAGCAAGAAATGTTTTCCTAAAGAAAGAAGAAAGAAAAGTTCCAAGTTTTTTCTGAATTAACTCACCTGAAACCATACAATACTAATACAAAACCCTAATTTCAGATCATCATTAGTATGATTTTATGGTAATTATAATCTAAGTTACATTAGATACATGTAATTTCCAATATTAAATTCAATTAGTTATTAATAATATTAAACTATTATGACCTTCTTTTGATGCCCAGATTCCTCGGGGATGAGATCTGCAAAGGTCCAGATGTGTTATCAAGTAAAGAACTTTTCGAGCTGGTGGCATTGATCATGTTGCTCGGAAGCATAGCAGCCACCTTAGGTCCCCTCGGTGGCGAATCACCAGGCGAAACCGTCAGCTGCTTCGGGCTTTGTGAGATCTGAATCCGAGAGAAAATGTTGCAAGGCATCCTGAATTCATCTTCAAAAGCCCTTTGCTGATGATGAGGATAGCTGGCTGAACAAGTACTGCCACTTTCATCAACCGAATTTGGAGTGGTGTAATAGCAGGCAGCGGCCGAATCCGCCATGTTGAGCTCGTGGAGAAGCGGATCTCCAATGGAAGAGAAGGGATCACCGAAGGAGGAATCTCTATGATCGTCCGCAGTCAAAGTGAAATTCAACGGATCCGAAGAAGGGAATTGCCAGGTTGAAGAAGAAGAAGCAGTCGGATTGTTAACGTTACTATTAATATCAGACGGCGAGTTACCTGAGCTTGCTCGAAGAATATCTTCTAAATCGCCTTGGAAATTCTCCATTGGAAGGCTGAAGAAACTGCACATGCTAAAAATGAAACGACAAAGAACAAACCAGAGAAATCAAGATTAAAACTAGAACTGAAACTAACTCTTTCATTGAATATTATTACTAAACCTAGCTGAATTTTCAGCTATGCTGAGTCATGAACGTACGAAGAAAATACAAAAATATGCAGAATTTTTCAATTCAAATCTTTTTGGGAGTAAAAAAACAAACAGGGTTTTGAATTTTAAAGAATGAAACAAAAGAAAACAGATTCTTTGAAGAGAAAGCGAAAGAGAGAAGGAAGGACTCGCTGACTTTTCACACAAGAACACAGGCTATGAAGAATACGGAACCCTTTTTTTTAAGGATTTTTTTAAACTTTTGATTTAATGTTATTATTACTATTATTATTAAAATGGTTTTTTCTTATTAAATTAAGAAAAACAGTTGCCAATACAGACCGAACTGTCTCAAGCTTAATTGTCAATTCGGATTGAACAAGTTGGGTTTAGGGAATCTAAAGCTTGAATATAAGAATTTTGTACTATTAAGCATGAATATAAGGGTGTTCAGTTTTCGTAAGCTAAAAAAGTTGGATTCAAAACAATTAAAACAATATTGTTTTAATTTATAACATCACAGCTACATTGTTTTAGAATAATATCATTTTAGCTAATTTTAACTCGATTATTGTACAAAAATAATATTATTTTAATTAATTTTAAATCAATTATAATACTAAAACGATATTATTTTGATTAATTTTGACTCAACTATAATACTAAAAAGATATTATTTTAATCAATTTTGATTTAATACATTTTAATCTATTATATCAAAACAATATTATTTTAACTAAACTACAATACTGCATTGAGCTTAATTCAATAATGTAATCAAACTCGAGTCAAATTCAAGCTTGACTCTCTTTAAGCTTAACTAAACTCAAATTGATTTGAGGTAAACTCGATTCTTTAACCCAATTCAATTTCAAATTAACCCAAACACTAGCTTAACTCAAATCTACTGAACTAAATGGTTAAAAAATTTTGATTTTTCGGAAAAATAAAAATAGAAGGGAAAGTAAACAGGCGGCAAGAAGCCGCATTTGTAGGAAAACGTTTCGATATAATTTTATGCCGTTTCTTTTTTTAATACATTAGTTTTTTGAACGGAAGAATGATTGCTTGCCCACCTCACAATGTGAAGCACTTTGTAAATTGAACTTTGTATATTATTTTCTTTTCTCAACACAAAGGTCGAAGAAATGCACCACCCCACATCCCCACCAAAGAAAAATATTCACTACAAATTTGTAATTATATAGTGCACCTTTCATGGCATATTTTTTTTGTGCAAAATCTAAATCAAATAAAGCAAGGGTTGAAGATAAAGATAGAAAGAAGGTTTGACAGGAGTGGCATTTGTATATATTCTTCTTTTATAAATATTTTCTTGCCATCCAAATGCAATTTGCAATTTCATAGATTGGTTTTACAAATTGGTACGGAATGAAATTTTTTAGACTCTTGCTGAAAATAGAAAAAACAAAAGAAAATAGGAAAAATAATAATTTCATAGATTAGGTTTGAACTCAGATTCAAGATCCTATTGAACAAGTAAAGTTTGAGTCGATAAGAGCATTCAAGTTCAAACTTGCTTGAATTAAATATAAAGTTAAATTATTTTTTAACTGATTTTAAATAATGATTTGTTCTGATGTGATCCGAATCGAATCAAACCCTAACTGTGAAAAACATTTTTTAGATTTTTCGTTTATAAATTAATAATATACCAACAATTTTTAATTGATTACCTACACATTGACTAATTAAATTCATATTTAATATCATATAAAACTATGGTTATGGTTTTGAACATATAAAAAACTAAAATTCAAATGGATTTTTTTAATTATTATTAGTGAAAAAAAAAGAAAGATATATAGATACAAGCAAAGATTAATTTATTCTTAATCAGGACCAATATTTTATAAAGAAATAAGTGAAAAATAAAAGAAAGCAAAAAGAAGTGGAAAGAATAATGAAGAAATTCATACAAGTTAAAAGAAAAAAAGACAATAAATTCCAAACAAAAAAGAAAAAAACAAAAACTAATAAAACAAATATGTATAGAAGAAAAAAAAAAGATAAAAATAACAATATTAACAAATTTATAATCATCAGTTTGTGGCAGAATTACCTTTGCTTGTTGAAGTCTTGAATTTTTGAAAAGACGAAACTCCAGAAAAGTGAACACATCATTTTCTTTCAGGATTCTCGGAAATACAAGATAAAATGACATACAGTAAAAAATATAAATCAAATACCGTACATATTAGTCAGAGATTCAGAAATATTAAGAATTTTTATGGAATATTTTGGTAAATTTAAAGATGCCATATGTAAAGTTAACGTTTTGGTAAATTAGTAGCTCGGTTAAAGAAGGAAATGAATAACAGGCAACTAATTAAAATAATCTAAATTTATTGGGGTTAAATATATTAGTAAACATCCTATTTAACATACAGATTAGACTAAGAAAATACATTTTATTGAAAACGACCAATTCCAGAATATGTGATTTTAGCTCAAAAAGTAGTTTGAGTGATAAAAAAAAATTTTTGAGAGCATGACTTCAAGTTTTTTCTCATAATATATCAAAATGAAACTTTTGATTTACCTGATTGAATAGCAATGTGGTTGGTTCGAATCCAAAGAAACAACCTGGTGCAAGATTTATATGATTTTATATTCATCAATCTTAACAATTAATTTTTAAAGGATAATTTTGTCAATATTTACATTATTTAGTATCAAGTCATTATCATATTTGGCACAGTTCTCCCGAAGTTCATTTTAGTGTTTGTATGAGTTGATTAAATTCAATCTTTAATTATAAGAAATCACTCAAAAACTTGAATTATATATTGTATGTCGGGATGATTAAGGACAAAGATTAGTTTAATATTTTTTTTTATAATTAAGGTTTAATTGGTTTTGTTTTTTGGCAAAGTAAAAAGGTTAGCTACAGGCCAAATTCACAACATGCCTTTGGCCTTCAAGTGACCTTTTGCATTAGCAATGATGCTCAAACGTGCAAATTTTTGTTGGGTTTCTGAAGTGGGGTTTTCTTTTATCTGATTAAATTTAATTTTTATTTTGATTTATAATAGGCCAAATTACTATGTCCTACCCAATAATTGATGAAATGACAAATTTTCATTTTGAGTTTCAAAAATCAAATTTTCACCCATTATCCACTTCCATTCTTGAATTTTATTTGGTTTTCCTGCAAATGAATATTTTATCCTTTATTAAAATTACAAAAATATTATTAATATTTGATATAAATATCAATTTATCAATTTATCTTTACCAGGCCAATTAAAAAAATCTACCATTTAAGAATTCTAAAAATATAAAAACTTTAACAAATTTTAAAATGGTATGTGTTTATTTAGTTCTTTGGAGTTTTAAAACTATTGAGGGTCAGAGATAAATTTTGAAAACACCCCAAAAATCTTCCCAATTTTCAAAGCCTCTTAAAAATATTCATTAACCCCCTAAAATTTTTAAAAATTATAATTCACTCTAAAGCATTAGTATTTTGAAAAAAAATAAAATAATCTATGTAAAATAATCCTTTCTATTCTTTTATTTATGAAATTCACTAACATAAAAAGATGATGCATGAGTATTTAATTTTTTTAAATTTAAATAGTGAAAATTTATCATTTGTTAATTTCAACAAATATAGGGTGGAAAAAGTCATCTGGTGTGGCCTTTTTAATAAGTTCATATAAGGGAAGAAACGTTTCTAAAGCTCAAACTTATCTTATGATTATGTGTACATGTACAAGATAAGATCATAGGGAAATACAAGTGTAAAGAAATGACATGAAAGACACACATTTGAGGTGGATGTGGGGCTTTCATTTGTTTTATATGTAGAAAATGAAGCTACAAACAGGGATTGAAGTTTTCAATGGGCCAATTATCATTGGGACAATCACCCACCCCTCATGTTTGATGAGACATTTTGAGAATATAATATTGTTCATCGCAAAAACTCTCTCTCTTAATTTTTTTTGCTTTTATAAGGAGGAATCTGATCTAGATCAGGGTATTTATTCAAGACGAAACTAATTACATAAAAAAAATTAAAATTTAGACCATTCAAAACACCATTAAATAAAAATAAATGATTATTCTCTGTATACAAACAACTATGTAAAAAATATAAAAAAAATTCTATTTAAACCTAATTTTGAGTATTTAATTAAAAATTTATATGATATATTATTATAGATTGTATATTACTTTATATTTAATTTAAATTTATTTAATCACATAATAATACATAATAAAATATTAAAAAATAGATATAAATAATTTTATTGATATAGATAAATACAATTACGAAAAACTCTTTTTAAGCAAAACATTTTTATTTTTCAAAAGACATGGATTTATGTAACTTTCTCCTTGGGTTAATTTGTAATGTGACAATGAATCAATAGTTGGGGTGTATTCAAGTCAAGCCAATTGGGATTCAAATTTATATATAACTTAAACGATTTAAATTTGAGTTGAAGGTTCAATTCAATTTGAATTTTTCTCGTTGATCCTTTTAACCATATTTCTCATCGTTGGCATATTGTTAACTCTTTTAACAACACTCACCTTTATGAGGATACTATTATCTTGTTCGTAATATTGTTCACTCTAGTAATAATCTTTTAGTGACATTATATATCAATTCGAATAATATACTCAGATTGAGAATCATAAATTTAAATTAAATTTAAGTTAATATTTGTTCTGATTTAACTCAATTTAAATCTATACTTTACTAGGACATAAAAGGGATGGCAAGATAAATATATAATTCATATACATTAGATAATCTCTTAATTAATCTCTTAATTAATATAAACAATAAACAAAGTCAGCAACTTGACGTTTCCTTGCTTGTCCTTATTCTATGATGTTATTAATTTCCTCTCCTTTGTCTCCTTCGATCAATAAATTAATTAACAAATTAATTATTTTATCACTAAGATTTTCGTGGTCCATCTATTAACGTTTAAAAAATGCAAACCCTAATTGGCTTCCCCTTCATCTTCCCACGTTCTTCCATGATAACAAAACAAATTTCAACTGGGATTCTCTGACCTTAATGTGATTTCCAATCACAATTTCCCTAATTTTCTCCCCCATTTTTCTGTAAATAAAACTTGCCCATCTGCCATGTGAAGCACCTCGATCACTTGGTTTATTTAATCAACCACCATTGTCTTGTTCATTAATATGTCAGCGCATTATGATTGGATTTGAATTGAGACGCTGAGCTAAAATATAAGTGGTTTGAGTTCAATTTAAATCCATTATAGCAAATTCAAATTAAATTTGAATTAGTTAATTAAAAATATTGCCAAAAAAATTATCAATGAAATAAATAACATTATCAACGAATGTATAATGTTAGTGTTGTCAATGAGATAAATAGTATTATCGATAAAATTAAGAATAATATCAAAAATATTTCAAACTGGTCTTAATTTCAACTATCAAACTAAAATTTTGATTTGAATTTGATTCAAATTAAGTTGAACACTAATTTGACTCAAGTTTAATTCGAATTTATTATAATAAATACAAATTGAATTTGAATAATATTATTAATAAAATAAATGTTATTATTGACTTGATAAATAATATCAACAACATAATGAATAATATTATTAAAAAGAAATTTAAAATGAATTATCAAATTAAAATTTTATTTTAAAAACGAACTATGTTTGATTACAAACCTAGCTCCCATGCTCATTGCTAACAAATTCATCACAGCCTTCATTTAATTAAAATTAGGCCAAAGGACCTATTCTCACCCAAGTTTTGATATGTTTTTAAAGTCTCACTCACGAAGTTTCAAAAACTTAAATATTTATTTATAAACTATTAACCTTAATCAAAATAAGGTGCAAAATTATTATTTTATCACTAAACTCTAAAACCTAAGAATTTATATCCCCCCCCCCCCCCCCCATAGGTTGAAAAACAAACAATTTTCTTCTATCCAAAAATTTGAAAATTTTACTTTTCTCCCCAAAGTTTTTTCTTCATTCTCCGATGATGGAAATCAGCTGTCGCAGCCTATCAGCCATCCCAACATCTTCTTTTTTGGTCATCGGCCTTTCCCCTAAAGCAGGTTTATCGGATGAAGACGAACCGTCTTCATCCGACAAAGAGATGAAGAGACGAGGTTGGACAAAGACGATTTGTATTCATCCAACAGAATTCTTCATCTCTTTGTCAGATGAAAACGGTTCGTCTTCTTCTTCTAATGAACTTGCTCCGATGGAAAAACTGATGATTAAACAAGAAGATGATGGGGTGGTCAACCAATAGCTGTAGTGGATTCCCATTGCTTGAAAATGAAGAAAAAAAACTTTAGGAGGAAAAATGAAATTTTCAACTTTTGAATGGAAAAAATATTAGTTTTTTAAACTGGGAAGGGGAGAAATGATATAAACTCATAAAGTTTTGAGTTTAGTAATAAAATAATAATTTTACCCTTTATAACTAACGATTTTAGTTAAAATTAATAACTTATAAATAAGTATTTGAGTTTTTAAAATCTTATAAATAAAACTCTATAAACACGTCAAAACTCGGGTGGAAAAAGGATCCTTTGGCCTTAGAATTACTTGGAAAGTTGTTTCGAGTTTAATATTCAATCTGTCTCACCTGTGACAACGCCGTTGACTTGCAGGCCAGACGCTTTCTGTATTACGTGGCCAAACTTCAGCCGTATACCGAAACATCACCAGTCACCTCCATCACCACCGTCTACTTGTACGGCCAGGATTCGCCTGCCACCTATAATATTTTTCATTCATCATCACATTCCAATGCCGTAAACAGGGTCAAAGTTGGACTTCATCCGCCTCACCATTCTAATATTAATCACCGTATTTTAGTATAAATTCAACCTATAATCCCAATTAATTTTTTAAACTATAATAATTTAAATAAGCATTAATTTATAGTTATCCTGGTTAGGTATCGAATTAAGCAAAGAGAACCGAAAATCCAAATTAATGATTAAAAAAGATAAATTTACATGATTCGATTAATATTGTATTTAAACATTGTCCCACCGAATTTTCTTATTAATTTTAAAGTTATAATATATAAGTCATTTAATCACGTATTGATAAAAGATTTTAAGATTAAGATAGCGGAACTTTGCAAGGGGACTCCCCTTGACCCTTAGATGTGGGATTATGTTTCTTAATGACTTTTCAATAACACTACAAAGATACCCTTTATGATTTTTTACTTTTAAAATAAAAAAAAAATCTTATCTGAAGAAATTTTAAAAATATTAACCATTTTTATAGTTAAACAGATTTTGAATATGAAAATTGTTGTTTTTTTAATTAGATATGGTAAGGGGCTAAAATGACTCACAACCCACCCTAAACACTATGTTCTTGGCACGGTTTGAAGGGATACAACCCATAAAATTGTAGGTCGTGTCAGGACTATGAGTTGTATTAGGGCCTTGTGGTAAGGATTATGGGTAAACCAACATGGCTCGTTAAAAATAATAAAAATTAAAAAGCATTAAAATTTTGAAAAAATATAAAATTATATAATTTTTGTAAATCAACTCGTTAAGGGTATATGAAAGCACGACCCAGTGGCTTGATTTGTGTTGTTAGCCTTGCCATGCTAGGGGACATAATTTGATCTCAATACATGGTAAATCATATCAGAGTCAACCCAGAATGGTCCATAGTCTGTCTACTTTTAATTAAAAAAAATGTTGATAATTTGGCTGGTCCCGAATACTAAAATGAAAATTGATACAAATGAACCTAATAATAAATAAAAGTTAATGTAATAATGTCACTTATAATTTCTATTAAGAATTTGAGCATATAGTTTTATTCAGTTATAATCTTTTATTTGAGTAAACTAGTTTGTAAAATAGGTTATTGACTTTAAATGATCTAGATTAATTTTCATTTGCAAGTATATAAGCAATCAGAAATATTATTGAAAATTGATTAGTCTGCGAAGTGGAATAGAAATTAATTTATAATTTCAACATTCAGAGAGTATTTTAGTTATTTTATTGAATAGAGGACAAAATAATCATTTTAATTATTACCTAATAGAAAATATCAAAATTACCCTCAATGGTTTTCAGGTTTTTAATAGTTAGAGGGTGAATATGTTGGAAAACATAAATCCTTACGCGGGAATAAGTCCATTATATTTTGAAAACAATGGTTTAAATAACCAATTCCCACCCAAAGTTTGATGAAATGAAAAATTTGCACTCTCTAAATTTTTAAAAAGCTAAATTTCTAGCCATCATTCACTTTTGTTAATAAAATTGTTTGGTTTCTTACCAATGGCTATTTTGCCCCTTTTTAATTGAAATTACAAAACTATTATTAACGCTCAATAGAAATATTAAATTATCAATACATTATTAGCATTTTAAAAATTATCACTTAAACTCCTAAAAATATTAAAACTTTAACTAACTTCAAAATATAACGATTTGATCATTTCTTTGAGGGTATAATTATCTTTTCTGAAACTACAAATGACATATTAAAATATTAAAAAATTTCAAAAACACTCATGAACTTTTTTCAAACTCCCATAAACCTCTTTGAAAAATTTTATTAACACCCCTAATATTTAAAATAATATAGTTCATCTCTCAAACTTTCAAAAAGAGAATATATAAAAAATAACAAAGAAAATAAAAATAAAAAGAACAAGAGAAAAAATGAAAATGGAAAGAACAAGAGAGCATAGAAAAAGTTCTTTTTGAATATTAAACTTCTTTGTTTATCTAGGCAACGAAGGATTCATCATTCAAATGAAGTTTCTCCAGATCTGACAGTGTTTTTCGTCGAAACAACTCTTGATGAAACTTTTATCATACGATTCATCTTCTCCCAAAGCCGAATAGACAAAAAACAAAGCCTATTCTCATCGTCTAGAGCCGATTTGACAAAGACAAAGACAAATCTCTTCGTCTTCAATTCCTCAGTCTTCGCAAATCGCTCATCTTTGTTTTTCGATCTTCAACTTTTATCGTTAGTGACAAAGAAAAAAGAGGAAGTCGCCTATGTCGGAAATGTTGGTTGAAGAGCGAAGAAAAAAAAACCTTATGGATGTGGAAAAAGTCATTTTTCAAACCTGTAAAAATTGAGGCTAAGATGATATTGTTAGTTTTTAAAGTCTAAGAAAAAAATAGAATCAAACTATATATTTTTTAATATTATGATAAAATAACAAATTTACCTTTGCTAATATAAATATAAATAAAAATTGAATGATGAGTAAATATTTGAGATTTTAAAACTTTGCGAGTGAGAGTTTGAGATTACATTCAACCATGGGTGGGAATAAGTCTTTTGGCCAAAAATAAATTATTAATTAGTGTTCATTATTGTGCATAATGTATCTACTAATGAAGCTTCTTCCTTAGTTAATAGTCAAGATTAAATTTACAAATTTGATTTGATAATTAAGACCTTAATTAATTACATTCTTTGGGAACACCAAAACCATATAATCTTTATACGTGATTAAAAAAATAATAAGATTTTGGGGAATTAAGCTCTTGGATTGTGTACCATGTGGAGGGTTTCCCATGTGATGATATAAAAGAATAGAATGGAAAATGACTTTACTTCTAATGAGAACAACTTGAAAATATGTTTCACCCTTTTTTCCGCAACTTTATTTTGATAGGAATGATTTACATTTTTTTCTACCCAGGGATAACACTTTTTCAAATGCATAAATTACATTTTTTTAACCAAAACCTAACTTCTTTAATAGAAAAAAGATTCTAATACAATGTTCGTAAGTTAAATTATTATATTACCTATACCAATATCACTTTTCAAAATTGATATATCATCTCAAATTAACAAAATTTTGAAATATTCTTTTGTATATCAAATTTATTATCTACACTTTTCTTATCCTTTTACTATCGATCTCTTCTTCCTTGCAAATGGTTTTTGTGGGCTTAGGTTTGGATGAGTGACAACTTTGGTGGGTTTTTGCCTAGGAGAGTAGAGGTTTTGATGAGTTTGAGTTTGGATGAGTGTCAGTTGTAGGAACTAAAGTTTCTAAAGTTAAATTGCATATATTGAATTGCAAGTTTTTCAAACTTGTAAAATGGTCAAATTGTCATGTTTGACGATTCTGATAAGTTTTATTACGTGATAATTCTAGTGGATTTAGGTTTGAATGAATGAGAATTATGACGATTAGGGTTTTTAAACTTAATTACATGAGTTGAAATACATGTTTCTAAACTTGTAAAAAATGTTAAATTATCATATTTAAAATTTTAAGGTGAGATATATAAAAAAGACATCCTTTTTTATTTTATTTTTTCAAATAATTGTAAAAGTGTTGTAAAACCAAACCTTAAATGGAAAAACGTAAATCACTCATTTGAGAATCCTTTTAGAGATCCCCGTAAGCCACCCGATTGATACTTTTTGGTGCATTTTAATTTTTTGTGTTAAATTATCATAGTCTTGCGTTCACTTCACATATCTCTAATCTATTTTGTCGCAATGGAACATGGCAACTAGTTTCTTTGATATTATTAAATTCTATTTATCATTAATTGATAATGCCTTCGGGATTACAGCACCGGGGGACTCGGGGACTTGAATTAATGCAACAAAATTAGGGCACATAATCTGGGTTCTGTCATGTACAGGCTTCTTAATTCTTGTGCTATGTCTCACTTTAAGTTAAAATCTATCATGATTTGGAAATTGAAGGAGGAGAAATGAAAATAATATTAATTTGAATAGCAATAATTTATCATATAATTAAATAATTTTAAATTATAAAAAAAAATGTGATTTACATTATTAGAATATATTGTATTTTTCTATCTATGGTTCATTTATAGATATTTTTTCATTTCTAACTGGCATAAATAATATTTCTTTACTTAAAAACAAACTTTGTTGATAAAGAAAATATTAACACAATACCAAAAAGTGAAATTACTATGTAATCCCTACTATATATTTTACTTTTTAAAATTACTATATAATTAAATTTAAAAAAAAAAACATTAGAACTCATTCATTTCATTTTCCTTTCACTTTCACCTCATTTTTTGAAGCCCTAATTGTTGATAACTCTCGTTCATCATTGTCACGATCTTATCACTAGCAACCCCTATCACCTTCATTGTTGATGTGATATGAGTTGTTGTTGATGATAGTTTTCTCTCGACCAACGATTCGAGTGAAGATTGTCGTCGACAATAGCCCATATAAGCCTATGACTTCCTGTAGTAATTTAACAATATCAAAATGAGGAGAATGGAAAGGAAAAAAGAAAGGAAATGGTGTGGTCAGAATTATGTTTTGAACTAATTAGCAGATAATTGCATATCCCACATTGATGGAAGCCCCAACACTAGAAAACCTGAAAAAGAAAAGCCACACATGCTACAAGAGGATGCCTTCTAAGTCACTTTCTCAACTAAAATTGATGGTTGGTTCTTTCTTATTTGAGTTTAATCTTATAATAAAATTATGTACATAATTTTTGTGTATAAATAATGATATATCACTATATAATTTGATATTGATTTATTTTTAATTTTTAATTATCTAGTCATATAGTAACACAATATTATTTATGTATAAAGTTATATACATAATATTACTCTTAATCTTAATAAGTCATCAGGAAAATTTGGAACCCTTGGAATCTCTCCTTCATTATTCAATCTACTCTTTAAAGGCTTTTCCACTTTTATTTTCATTTGCTTTTAGCATTTTAAACCAAAATTCATTATTATTGTAAATATTGTTTCCATGCAAAATGGCCATACACTAAGCCTTGAATACCCAAAGTCAAATTATGCGTCGTGTTGAAACTATTCAAAGTGTTGATTGGCCTCATTTCCCATTCATTTTAATTTTCTTTTTTCCATCAGTGCTTGTCTTTGTCTCATCATTTGGGCTTTCACAATGATCATAAGTCCTTTCAATTCACAATGATTTTTTAGAGTTCATAAGAAAAAAACTTATTAATTATGAGAATGTGTTTTCATTTATGATTTGTTTCTCCACTAGCCCTGGTTACAATAATATATGATGATAATAACTATCGCCTTTCTCATGATAATAATAAAAGACAAGACCCCAAGACTCTTAAATAATTTGTGGCTCAAATTCAAAGGGTAAGACTCAAACTCAACCTAATCTGAACATCTTTTACCTCAAATTTAGTTTAAATAAAAAATAAGATTGTTTGAGTTTGATTTGACTTTATTAAGTTAAAGTTAAGTACAATTCGAGTTCAACTTAGTCTTTAAGTTCGAATTTCAAAACTTGACTTAGGTTTATGATTTAAATTTGTGAGATGGATTTGTAGCTTGAGTTTACAATGCATTGACAAAATGATGTTGTTTTACTCAATAATGGATAAAATGATATCGTTTTATTAATTGTTTGATATAACTTGAATTGAATAGTGAGTCAAACTTGAATCAAATCAAGTCATCATCCAGCTTATAAGTCGAATCGAGCCAAACTTTTTCTAACTCAAGTTTAACTTGTATTCATAAGCTCATCAACCCTTTTAACTCAAACTCCATTCAAATTTAATATAAACAAATTTAAGAAAAGTTGAACTAAGTCAAACCAATTTTTGAAGCCAAACTAATTCGATTCAAAACCAAGCCTACAAATTCATCTTTAGAATAAATCCGTCTAAACTGGTTAAGGTCACTAGGATTGACCCTAGCTCATCAAAAATATTCAACTTTTCGACTTTTATCCACAACAAAATATGTCACACGGTTAAATACAGATCATCACCTTGCACTCCTGAGTACCCTCTTCTTTGTTTTTATGATAATTAGTCATAATTAAAAAAAATGATTTTAACTAGAGATTAGTATAGTGAGACCTTAAAAATGAGATTATAACTAGAGATTATAATGAGATCGAGATTAATATATTTAAGATTAGATTCAAATCAAGTTTGTTTGAACTCAAAAACAAGTTTAAGCTCGAGCTTGAGTGTTAACTATTTTGAGCTCGAACTCTAGTTTTATAAGTATTCAATTTGTCAAGCTCACGAATACATGTAAATTTTGATACGAATCAACTAAACTTATATCAGTTTGATCAGTACGCATAAAAACAATGTCATTTTAGTTATTTTTTATTTAGCTACAATATTGAGCAGAATTCAAAGCTCAGCTAGAACTCGACTCCCCTCGAGCGAGCCAAACTTGAGCAATTTTAAGACAAACTTGGCGAACTTGAGCAATTTTAAGACAAACTTGGCGAACTTGAGCTTGAGCCTGAGCTTAGCTCCACTCAAGTGATGTCGAGAGCTCGATTTAGTTTGAATCTAATCCTAATTATATCATTTGAATTTATAGAATTCTTGAAATTCATCTTAATGTAGTTATCGGTCTTCGTCTCCTTAAACCATTCTAAATATGGGTAAAACTATTTGCATTAGGTTGTAGAGATAAATTTTAGTCAATATATAATAAATTATTAAACCATCAAATATTCAATAAATGTACACTTACATGTTTACACAAATCATAGTGATAAAGTGTACTGGCTATTATTATTGATGACATTAATTCAATCCCTAAATTTTATCGGAATGTTGATTTGATTACACTATTTCATTAAATTAAATTACAATTAATATTAATTATTTAACACTGGAATCATCTTTTGATTTGAACTCTTATAGCTTTTAAAGATCGACTGGTACCACATTATTTATAGATAATATTATTACACTGATATGATAATTCTAAACCCTAATTTCTCCATATATATATATATATATATTACTTTTTAGTTATATAATTATTCTGATCATATATCGAAGTATTGATGAAAGAGTTTGAGTTAATTTAGTTATCGATTTTCTTACTGTAACGAACACATTAAACTGATATTATAACAAATTTTCATTTCAGAAAGTCAGAAAAAAAGTAAAAAATTCTTTCTAAAAATTAATTTAGGATGAAAGATCAAATAATTAAAAAAGACTCGTTAGCAATAGATAATGTCCATAAAAAAAGAAATCATCTTTAATAATTAGTTGTATTGAGAACTATATTTTGTCCCAAAAAAAAAACACATTTAATGACAAAATTTTTTCATTTCTAATTGTGTGGAGGATGCGAGACAAATTTTTTTATCTTTGATTATATTGTGAATTAAAGGGAAAAAATTTCGTTGTATAGTAAATTTGGGAAAAGAATTTCGATATTAAATGAAATTAATAATTATATTAACCATTGAAATCCAATAATTCATCTGAAATATCTTTTCAGCAAAGTAAAAAGAGAACAAATAATATCAAATTGTTCTACTACAATACAAATCAATTAATAACTAAATAATTATCTTATAACTATATGTTAAAATAAATCTAATTAATTTATCTACATAAACTAACATGATAGTATTTAATTGAGTGAAATAATTGTTTATTTTTACTATTACTTTAAAATTATTCAATAAAAAATTATCGCGTTAGTTTATATGAATAAATTTGTATGATTTGTTAGTATATATAATTTTACTCATATTATATATATAAAACAATTATACTAGACTCAGTGGTAGACTCAATACGGGTCAAGAAGGGTTGCCTGCCTCAACCCCCCCTCCCCCTCCTTTTTTAAATACCCATTCAGGTTTTATATATCTAAATAACCTCTAAAATTTACATGGAATTTTTTTAGATTTCATTATTTCTTAATTGACTCTATATTTTTACTTTATTAAATTTTAATCCTTATATTGTCGAGGTGGCAAATTGGGTGGGTCACCCACTTAACTCACAGATAATCCATTTAAATACGAGTACGAGTTTTAAATTTTTTGACCTATACCTATGGGTAATTATTTTTTGTGGGTGGATCAGGTATGCCCGTGGGTACCTGTGAGTCACCCTTTTTCTTTATTCATTTTTTTTCACTTCAACATCAAACTTACAGTACACCTAACATAAATTTTATATATTTTCCCTTCTTTTGACAAAAAATAAACTGAAATCCACTCTAAAATTAAAAAAATTGTTGTGTTGAAAACAAATTTAAAAAATATCAGATTAAACATTTTGTTATAAATATTTATTTCGTGTTTAATGTTAAAATTCTTCAAATCTATAAGAAAAAACATTTTTATAATTTGAGGTAAATTTTTGTTCCTCCAAGGAATACTTATGTATTTGAAGACATAAATATTAAAAATTAAGAAAATAAAACATTAAAATAATAAAAATAAAAGAGAAATAGTGAGATAACTGCTACCTTGTGGGTTGACCCGTATCCTTTGGATTAGGTACGAGTTTAGAAATCATTATCTGTATAATTCAACCCGTTTTTTATTTGTATCATATTGAGCCGAGTCACAACTAGCCCGCCCATTTGCCAAATTGACTATATTGTATCTCTAAGTCTATCACTAACCAAACCTGTCGATCAAGTTTCAATTTAATGTATTGTACCATATTTACATGCGATCACAATATGCACCAAACCAGAATGCCACAATGATGTTTGGTCATGCATTGTTCTAATTTTTAGGGAGAAGGACTATTTCCCACCCATCTTTTGATGCATTTTCAAATTGACACCCACGGCAGATGAAAATCCAATTTTCCCACCCATGAGCTGTTAAAATGGATGATATCTGTTTGTATAAAGGTAAAATGTCCATTTTACCCTTGTTAGATGAAATGACCAAAATACCCCTTAATATAATTTTTCAAAATTGATGTGAGGGTTTTACCATTCACCCCCCTTAGGTTTTAGAAACTAACATTTTCACCTTACCTAAAGTTTTTAAACTTTAAAAACTAACATTTTCACCCCCAAACCTAGGTTTCCATATTTTTCAAAATACAGCCGCCCCCCATAACTTTCAAAACTAGCATTTCAACCCCATTCTTCAACCTCATCTCCCGATGTCTTCTCCGGCGTCGTCACCGGCCTCCTCCTTCTCCTGGTGCGACGGCGGTGGTGCGACGGAGATCTCTTCGTCGCACGATGCGACGAAGAGACCTCTCTTCGTCGCTCGTCGTCCAGATCTGGGATGTCTGCTTCGATGAAGGTCTCTTCTCTTCTCTCTTCGTGGCTCGTCGCATCTGGAAGACGCGACGACGAAGCGTCGTCCTTCGTCTGTTCTTCCAGATCTGGACGACGCTTCGTCGTCCAGATCTGGGCGACGAAGGGTCGTCCTTCGTCGTCCTTTGTAGTCGGAGATGGGAGATCGGTCGAATGCGTCGGTCGTCGATGGTGGCCGGAGAAGGAACAAACCCCAGGGGTGAAATTAAACTTTTCAAACTTTGAGGATGGGTTAGTTATTAGTTTTTAAAACCTGGAGGGGGGAAACGGTAAAATTTAAAAGTTTTAAGGTTTTAAATAGCAAATGACGATTTTGCCCCTGTCCCTAACTGAAAAATTGGACGGCAGTTTGGTCACGGGTGGGAAAACTGGATTTTCATCTGTCGTGGGTGCCAATTTGAAAATGCATCAAAAGTTGGGTGGGAAATAGTCCTTCTCCCTAATTTTTATGTCAAAAATATTGATGCCCTGGTCGGTACGGGAAAAACCCGAACTGACCCTTATAAAAATGTTGTCGTATAATCCTCTCATTTCGTCTCAAAACCATTTTAATTTGTTGACAAAGTTAAACAGTTTGCAAGCAGTTATATCCAATTTACCAAAGGCTTTTGCATCCAACTTTGTGAATTTTTTCTTCCACTAAAAAAATTAATAGTTTCTAAATATGTACAAGTTTGTGTTTTCCTTTTTGTGTGAAATACCGAATAAAGACTTATTTAATTCGTACGAAATTGCAAAACTGGAACACTGACTCAGCCTCATGGGACGACCTATTTGGGCCTTAGACACCACACCAGGCCTAGAGAACCATGTTTGGGTCGCTCAAGTTCAGGCCTATAAAAATTTTGGGTTTTGGCTTGCTCATTTGAGTGCTATAATTTTTATTCAGATCTAGTTCATTAAATTTTTGAAGTTTCAAACCTATTTCGAGCTTATTTCACTCCCATTTAGTAACTTTAAAAGACCTATAAAAACACCTCTAAAATCCTTTACAAATTTGAAAACCTCACAAATACACCTTTACCTATAATTTGTTTTTGGATTTATTAGGTCTTGGGCTTGAATAACCTTTGTTTTAGTCCAAGTTAGATAACTTAATGGACAAATTTTTTATCTAATTCTGCTCCAGACCCGAATTTTGTTTGGCCTTGAAACGTTTTTTTAGGCTGAACAACCAAGCCCTGAGCTTATCTAACCCAATTGACAGTCTTACCAACAACAATCCTCAACTTGATTGTTAAGGACAAATGAATTAGAAGATTATTCGGACAGGCTAGAAGGAATTAAAAGCCAAAAAAATTAGCCCGTGGGCCGAAGCTTCATCTTTTATTGATATTATTGAATGAATTTTGTGACTCTGACTCCATCAGGCTAGGAAGGAATCATGCTTTCAATCGGGCGAAGGATCGGTTTGCAGGTAGGCTATTCCGTCCAGTCAATTAAACAAATAACTTCGTTATGATATAATTAAAATTATATATTAAATATATTTATTGGATAATGAACAATTAAGATTTCAAAACAATTGTTTTGATAGGGATTTAAATGTGAACTCAACTATTCTAACTTTAAAACAATGGTTTTGATTGATGGAATTGTAACAAAAACATCATCTGTTCATGATCTTTATGAAAAGGAAGGTTAGATCCCTTGGTATGAAATATCAATCTAATTGTGCCGCAAACACACTAAATTAATCATATGAAATGTTAATTACATGCAAGAAATAAAATAAATCAACCATAACAAGAATACAAGATTTATGTGAAAAACCCTACAATATAAAGAGAAAAAACCATAGATCAAATTTTGAATTAAATCCATTATAAAGGAAAGCGAGGTATAATCACTCTCAAATTTATTATAAACTTAAGATCAACAGTAAAAAATTATCTAAATTATTTCTCTAGCTAAAATTTTACAGTACTTAATGATTAAAAATCAATATAAAAGAAATAATTTTTTAAATAATCCTTGAAATAAACCTTGATACCCAAGATCAAGGAAAAATCTAACTTTTTCTTTTTTTTATTTGCATAGATGAGAAAAACAAATTCTCTAATATGTAATCATTGCTTTGTCTTTGTGTGTCACACTAAAAAATCCAAAAGAGACATTTATATCTCTTTATAACAAGTATGTCAACGTAAAATCGTCTCATTTTTTTAATTATTATTATTTTATAACATGGGTTGTACCTTCAAGGCTATTTTTTGTTGGGAAGAAAGCATTTTAAATAACAAGAACAAAGTCAAACTCCCGCCCTCTTGGTTAAATTATATGATAACAAACAATCAATCAAAATATAATTTTATTATATTAAACAATCAAAAACTAACAAAAATAACAAAACAGAACACCACAATTTAACTTATAAATTTTTTAATATAAAGAGTAAAACTATGAGACATAGTCTAAATAAACCAATCCACTATATACAAAATAATAGTACACAATTCTCAACTTAAGAGTGGGTACACAACTCTTCAAAGCAACAAAACACAGTAATAACACAACTACAAAAAAATAAAAAATATCATAGCAAACTTGTAAGTTTATATCTCATGTTACAAGATACAAAAACAAATCTTCACCGTCCAAAATATAACACTAGATGTGTTTAAAATACTGTAAAAATTTAACAGCAATCCAACGGCATAAGAAAGAGAAGACAACTATTTTCTAAAAGCTATCTAAATTGAATTATACAATATAACTAGTTACGTTCTAACATAAAAAACAACTTACCTGAAAAATAAAACGTGTTCTCCACCATTCAAAATAAGAATAATGAGTCTTCTATTAAAAGTCTAAAAATCAAAGTAATCCAACAGTAAAGTTGAGAGAAAGCGAAAATATGCCACAGACGCGCAGACAACGTTTTTGTCTCCTCTTCTCTCTTCTTTTACTAAGTTTTGTGTGTTATTTATATGTATAAGCTAAACCGTATTTTGCTCTAATTCATAAATATAGTAGGCCAAGCTTTTTACATAAACTAAATATGGGTTTCTCCACATTAGAAGGGACCCAAAAGTCCAACATTTTTTGCTTACTCATTACGCATTACACCATTTTCTAGCATAGTTACTATAGCGTAAGCTAAATATGAGCATGAATGTTAGAATTTTAAGGGCCGAGTCTTTTTAATCAGAGTTTGTTATATTAATTTACGTATCAAAGAACTTGGCTTTGAGTATGTGCTTTTGATATTTTTTTAGATGAAGATTAATTGGAATCACTTGCTGTGTTAGGAAGTCATTCGGGACTAGTGATCTTTTTTGATATTTTTAATCAGGGCTGAGTCTTGATATTTTTTTTTTAGATGATGATTTTAGGAAGTTTTGTAGCTATATTTCACAAATTGCGTAAGCCATTCGGGACTAGTGATCTTTCCCGACTCTTGGACTGGATGGAAACAAATATTTGCCACCTTTTTGTATTTGTCTGTACAGAACGGTATAAAGTAAATTTTCACAGGCTTCAACTGTTGAAATAAACGAAAGCCTTCTATATTGTCTTGTGGGCTATTCTGCCATTTTAATATCAACTATCTTTTTGTTTTGGATGATAAGTGTAGCATGTTGCACAAAATTCCTTTTCATTTCCATATTATTATCGAATTTTATAGCATAAAGATTCGATGATGCATGACTGCTCTTCTAGTGTTGTTGGCTTCCAGGTTTCTCTTCTAATGCCCTCACTCCAGGACATGATATGGGTATAATCTCAGAGCTCCCAGCTACTTTGGCAGCTGTGAAGAACCCAACTTTAAAAATTACCTCTGATGAGTACAATCATGAGCGTTACCCACCTGGTGATCCGACCAAGCGCGCATTTGCATATTTTGTCTTGACAGGTGGTAGGTTTGTGTATTCCTCCTTCGTCTCTGGATCCTCAAGTTGGTTCTAAGCATGTCTGCAAGCAAAGATGTTGTTGCCCTTGCTTCTCTTGAAGTTGACCTCTCCAGCATTGAGCCTGGGACAACTGTTACTGTCAAGTGGCGTGGGAAGCCAGTGTTCATCAGGCGTCGGAATAAAGAGGACATTAGCTTGGCTAACTGTGTTGATGTTGCCTCCCTTCGTGACCCACAGGAAGATTCTGCCAGGGTTAAGAATCCAGACTGGCTTGTTGTTATTGGGGTATGCACCCACTTGGGTTGCATTCCCTCACCAAATGCTGGGGATTTTAATTGATGGTTCTGCCCTGCCATTGTTCACACTACGAAGTCTCTAGCAGGATTCGCAAGGGACCATTTTGGAGCGGTAGTAATTACTGCAAGATATCGTAATAGATATTTTTCTCCACACAAGGGAATTCTGATTTTGCATATTTATTTTGCTTCCTTTTATTATTATTATTTTTTAAGGAATTAAGTTTTATAAAACAAAGATAAAGTACAAGAATAGAAACGGCATACCCCAAGCAAATGTCAAAAGAGTCTCATAATAGAAACAAAGTAAACATACAGACTCCCAAAACAAACCTAGGAAAAATCATAATGACAAAATAAGCAAGCAGGCAGGCTCTAAACAAAGCTAAATCGAAAGCTGCCACATAGCTCGAAACTAGGTGAGATCTCACACCTCGGCTCCAATGCAACGATCCTAGAATGAACCACATCATAAATATAAGAGACAATCCCTTTTGGTTATTCTATTATGCTTTACACATATAGATATTCTATCTGCCGCAAAATTTGGACAGGAAACTGAGATTTTGAATAAAACAACAGGAATTTTCTCAAGCATTGTCAGTTTTATGAGTACTCAAAGTAGATTCCATTAAATATCAGAATTGTTTTTTGATGGTCATTGCTTTTTTGAAGATTTCTTAAAGTCATTGCAGCTGCTGAGTGAATAAATTTTTACAGTGGGGATTTTGATTTTGTAAGGTAATATCAAGGAAGAAATTGCCTTGCACTAGCCAAATCATGCTTAACTGAAACTTTGGATTAAAGTAGAAGGTAAATCATGGTGAGTTAATAATTTTCAAAGTTCAATATCAAAGTCATCAAAAAAAAAAAAATAATGAAAAAATAAAAGAAATAGTAAAATATTTATTGTTTTCTATTCGATCATTCTCTTTATCCACTGTCGTTAGCATCTTCAAAAAAAAAAAAAAGACAAACTCAAATTCTAGTTCATCTAATGAGAGGTTAGCTAACTAAAGAACTCTCACATCTTTTATACTCCCAAAGTCATCTCCACCAAAATCTCACATCTTTTCCTTATTATCATAATACTTTGAGCTGACCTTTGACAACAAATGAAAATTGTTATAAATAAAAATCAAGTCTTATGCATGTTTTGGAATTAATTTATTCCTCCTAATCGAATGAATGAACGAATAAGTACTCAAATTCCTTTCACAACAAGAGGAATTAGGTTGTTCAAATACTCTGAATGTCAACTTTTGAAGCAATGGAGCATTTGAACCAAAACATGCCCATCACTTCATCGGTTCTATATCAACTATAACACCAACTGAGTTAGGATCCTCAAACAGCCCACTTTTAAGGAAAAAATTAGCACACTCGTCTAATACTTTAACACGCTCATCTTTAGAAAAGATTTTTTAAAATATTTATTCCTCTGGATAGATACTTCCTCGTTCATATGAGGAGGTACTTTATCTTCACCTCCTTGAAGCCATTGTTCACTATTAAACTTCACAAATAATAAATATATCAAATAGTTAACAAATTAATACACAATTTAATAAATAAATATAAATTGAGAATGAAAGAAATATACAATTCGATTAGATATTTACCTTGGATTCAATGAATGAGCTAGACAATGGAGTGAAAGTATTACTCTTTGCCTAACGATCATAAAAAATACTGCAGACCACTGAATAAAAAAGAGAATCTTAGGTTGAAAACTTTCTTTTATATTCATAAATAACTAGTTTGACTTTTTCAATCATAGAATCTTAATACTCATAAACCATATGAAGACATGACTTATTTGTATCACACACTCGAATCATATCATAAATTGGTGCAGTAAAAGCAAGAATTTAATTGACCTTCATCCACCAATTCTCATCTAACACCTTATGACGAACAAATCTTGTTTTGCCTTGATCGTCTTCTCTATTTTGTCTCTAATATTCACTTACAATCATTGATTCCAGAGCATGCTTAATTAACTTAAATTTTTTGAGCATAACAACAACATAAGCAAAACGAGTATCTATGACTAAAAGTAATTTTAAAGGACTAAATTAGTTAAACATAGCTAATTGCATTGAATGGTTTATTATGAAATTCTTAATTACCACGACATCACCATGAGCTTTAGTTATCCAATGACATTCATCATATATCTTTTGATTGGATTCCACATTTTTACCTGCACAGATATTTTTCAAAGCTAGATTTAAAGTATCCACAACACATGGAGTCTAATAAATATGTGGAAACATGTCTTCAATGATTTCATTAGCACATTTACAATTTTTATCATTGTCGATTATTACTTAAACTACTTTTTTATGGCCAATCTCATCAATTATCTTCTTCAACAAATTAGCAATGAAATATTTGTTTTTAATTTCACCTGAACAATTAACAACCTTAATAAACATCGGGTCAAATTAAAAAACAAACATGAAATTAATTAAAGGCTTTCTTTATGGGTCACTTCATCTATCACTAACAATACTAATACTTTTTTTCATTCAAATGTTTTTGATAAGTTCCAACAACCTCTCCATATTTGTTTTCTCTTGTTGAAGTAATGCAGTTTTTAATTTATGGTACCTAGTAGGCACATAACCACCCAATGAATAATTAGCTGCAAATAAAAAAGCATTAATGTAGTTTGGATTCCTACCAAAATTAAAAGGAAGACCACCAATGTAAAACATTCTAACAATTTTCTCATCTAATTAAGCTTTAATTTGTATGTCAAAAAATTTAACAATAGGAGAATCATCAACTTTTCTTTGCTTTAAAAAAAAAAATTTAACCCACTCAATGACAATAAGGATAAAAACAATTATTGACTTACATTGGTAGTACTACTAGAAAATTACACTTGTTTAAGTTGAGAATTATAAATCTAATTGGTAGTTTCATGATTTAATTTTCTCATTTCTACTAAATCTTCAAATTTCACTTTAGAACAAACAACAATTCCTTTCTCCATAATTTTTAATAGGTAAGTTTTAACTCTAGTATATGTCCCTTGTCTTTCTTGATGACAAAAATTACAAAGTCATTTGCATGTACCCCTGATTCTCCAAGTTTCTCAATTTTGGTTATATATTTCCATAATGGATTTTGGTCTTCATCATCATTCTTTTTTTTTATGGAACCCACACTAGTATTACTACTTTTATAAATCAAATGAGGAACTTTCCCTATCAGTAACATAATTGTAACATCCCCCCCGCTAGAAGTACTACCCACCGAAGGAGAAATATTCCGAATTAATATCCGAAGCGTCTATTTTTTTTTTAAAATACCTTAAAATGAACACATCACTAAAAGTGTTTAGAAATTATTTTAAGAAAACTAAAAATCTGGAAGTAAACAAAAGATGTATATACTCATATGAAAACTCATCTGAAAGCATCAGAAAACATGGAGTAATCATATACAACTGTACAATCATCTCAAAAATGTCAAAAGTCAACAAGAACATATGAGTGTATGCATATAATATAAACTAGAGATAACCTACTCCAGCCGGATCTATCTTCGCTGACCTGACCCTGCCTCGCAGCTACCTCGATCACCTGTACCTGCAATCATAAAAGAAAAGGAAGTGAGAGATAAGAACACTCAATAAGGGGAAATAATTAAGTAAACTATCTCCTTTCTTGTTCTAACTCACTCTCGGGACTCAACCTCATTCATAACCTTTATAAGAAATCAAGAGGATAATCTAGTTTATTCTTTACTATTTGAGTCATATTTTGCCCCATCTGGTGTCTATTTGATACTTTCTGGAAGCTGACTATAGAGATTTGGCACTTTTCTAAGCTTGAGCTCTCTTTCTTTCACTCACTACACCATTTTGAATCTGAATTGAGCTTTACTATGAGCATGCTCTACTGCGAGCGAACCCTACTAGGGGTTTATGTCCTACTACGGACATGTCCTATTATAGATGTGCCCTACTGCTAGCAGTGTAGTGTAAAATGCCCCCTCATAGTTCATAGCATGCATGCGGGTCTTATATCTTACTAATTTTGCTTTTATCTAAATCTATTCATAACTCACTATATCATACTCTTGGGACAACCCCTGAATCTTGAGCCCCAAATTCCTTTTCTTGCTTTTCTTCTTTTTTTCTTTTTCTCTCATTTCTTTCTTTTCCTTTTTTTTCTTTCTTTCTTTCCAAAAATTGTGAAATACTGTTCACAAACCTATTCATTCGACAGGGTAGCCTACTTTTTCATACAATTTAACAGTATAACGGTTTCTAATTTATACAAGCTATATATCGTTGAAAAGAGGATTCAAAGAGCTTTCCAACAAACTATAATAACACTCATAATTCATTAGATAAGGTAGTCAAAACATAAGATGAAATCAATGACAAAAAACTGTCTTCTCTGTTTATGTGATAAGATAGGTTTTTTGTTCATATCATTTAACAGTCTAAACGGTCTTTAATTCATACAAGTTATATATCACTGAAAAGATAATTCAAAGAGCTTTCCAACAAGATATAATAGCACTCATAATTCATTAGATAAGATAGTCAAAATGTAGGACGAAATCAATGGTAAAAATATAAATATTATCCAACTTTCTGTCATCAACAAAATCACACACATAAATACCCCAAATGGCAAAACAACATTTCTCAACTTCAAAATCATCATTTATAACATAGATCCAAGGAGCCAAAAGCCTAAAACATGCAACATATCAAGGATGATACTCTTTACCTTGTTTCAAGTCAATCTTTGTAAATTGACTTTCTCTTCCTTGACTTGCTTCCTTTATCACCAAAATCACCTTAAATCAATACCAAAACACACTAACATATTCATATAACATGCACCAAATATATATAATCATAGGTAAAGGGAAAGGAAAAAGATATTTTGGTTACCAAAGCTTCCAAAGTGCTTCTTTTTTTTTTTTTTCTCTTCTTATTTTATCTTCCAAAATCCTTACAATTCCTTCCTTTTGCTTTACAAAACAAAAGAAAACTGTAAATTTTATCTTCCAAAACTATAAATATTATCTAACTCTCTGTCATCAACAAAATCACACACATAAATATCCTAAATGGCAAAACAACATTTCTCAACTTCAAAATCATCATTTATAACATAGATCCAAATAACCAAAAGCCTAAAACATGCAACATATCAAGGATGATACTCTTTACCTTGTTTCAAGTCAAACTTTGTAAGTTGACTTCCTCTTCCTTGACTTGCTTCCTTTATCACCAAAATCACCTTAAATCAATATCAAAACACACTAACATATTCATATAACATGCATTAAATATATATAATCATAGGTAAAGGAAAAGGAAGGAGATATTTTGGTTACCAAAGCTTCCAAAGTGCTTCTTTTTTTTTCTCTTCTTATTTTATCTTCCAAAATCCTTACAATTCCTTCCTTTTGCTTTACAAAACAAAAGAAAACTGTAAATTTTATCTTTCCCAACTGTAAATATTATCCAACTCTTTGTCATCAACAAAATCACACACATAAATACCCTAAATGGCAAAACAACATTTTTCAACTTCAAAATCATCATTTATAATATAGATCCAAATAACCAAAAGCCTAAAACATGTAACATATCAAGGATGATACTTTTTACCTTATTTCAAGTCAATCTTTATAAGTTGACTTCCTCTTCCTTGACTTGCTTCCTTTATCACTACAATCACCTTAAATCAATACCAAAACACAGTAACATATTCATATAACATGCATCAAATATATATAATCATAGGTAAAGGGAAAGGAATGAGATATTTTGGTTACCAAAGCTTTCAAAGTGCTTCTTTTTTTTTCTCTTCTTATTTTATCTTCCAAAATCCATACAATTCCTTTCTTTTGCTTTACAAAACAAAAGAAAACTGTAAATTTTATCTTCCCCAACTGTAAATATTATCCAACTCTTTGTCATCAACAAAATCACACACATAAATACCCTAAATGGCAAAACAACATTTTTCAACTTCAAAATCATCATTTATAACATAGATCTAAGGAACCAAAAGCCTAAAACATGCAACATATTAAGGATGATACTTCTTACCTTGTTTCAAGTCAATCTTTATAAGTTGACTTCCTCTTCCTTGACTTGCTTCCTTTATCACCAAAATCACCTTAAATCAATACCAAAACACACTAACATATTCATATAACATGCATCAAATATATATAATCATAGGTAAAGGAAAGGAAGGAGATATTTTGGTTATCAAAGCTTCCAAAGTGCTTCTTTTTTTTTTATCTTCTTATTTTATCTTCCAAAAACCTTACAATTCCTTCCTTTTGCTTCACAAAACAAAAGAAAACAACATGAAGGAGGCTGGCTGCTAAAGTGGACGGGAGAAGATGATAGAAAATGCTTGAAGCTTCCTTTATTTTTTATTTTTTGTCTTTTCTCTCTTTATATACATATTTATCTCTTTCTCTTTATCTCTTTTTGTTTTTGTATTTATATATATCTATATAGTTATTTATACATATATATATATAAACACATTCATACATGTAAATATATATATATATATTTAAAATGGGAAATATCTCAAAACAGGGTCAAAAGACATAATTGTCATTGAAATATACTTGAGGGTATTACAATAATCCATTAATGATTAACCTAAATTCAATCAAATAAAATTACCAACAATTTGTCAAAATTCATCCAAAAAAATAAATCAAATCACCAACTATTCTTCTTGGGAGCTTACTACACAATAAAAATAAAATCACAAATTAAAAACGTAAATAAATCAATTTAATTATAAAGAAACTTTCATCTGAAAAAAACATTCAAATCAAACTAGAAAAACTAAATTATAGATTATAGAATTATTCCGTTAAATTGTGTGAAATCAAATATTCAAAATTTTAATTAGTTAGAATCTCAAAAATGATTAATAAAAAAAATTACAAATTATATTCACAGATATATATATATATATATATATATATATATATATATATATATGTATATATATTCAACAAATTAGAAATCATGGGAAGGGAGCATGCCTCTGCTCAATCCTAAAGCATCATAAATTAGAAATCATGGGAAGGGAGAATGCCATTATTATTTCTTTTCACTTTCAGTATGAACTAACAAGAGGGAGAAAAAATATAGAGTTTATGCACAGCCAATCAGCCACCGTTCAAAGATGAAGAGGATGTGTGATAGATTCAGTGCGAAGGAGAGGAGATATTAGGTTTAAGGTTATTCAATTTCATAATGAAAGGGGAACAAATTCATTCCCCTTTTATGCACAGAAAACGCATTTTCTTTTTATTTTAAATTATTGCGTTTTGGAAACTGAAATGTTTCGGATTTGTAAAAATGTACTTTTCTGTACGTTTTCGTGCTTATAGAATATCGTATAATAAAATATAAATATAATAATAAAATTTTCTAATTGTCATATCAATCATATTGGATGGTGTGCAAATTGAGGCTGCTGCCACTATGAAGTTTAATTCTAATTTTGATGCTTAGTATATTGAAACTTGTTTGGTTTTCTTGTTTGGCTGCCTTAAAGTTAAAACAGTGGAGAGTGCTAAAATAAAAACTAGTTGATTTAAAGATGACTCTGTTATGTTTGAATGCATGTGCATGGCTTTTGTAATTCTGGGTTTATCATTCTGTATGTGTTTCAGAGAAACTTAGATGAGTTGGAAGCCTAAGATATTGTTTGCTTCTGTTTTCCCGATTCTGTTAATCATTTGTAAAATGGCAAACTTCAAGCGTAAGAGTCTAATCAAGGCAGAAGATCCACAAAAAATAAACAAAGAGAATTGCATTATTATTAAGACCAGAAAATGGCAAGCTTCAACTGTTTAATTTATTGTAACTCCTTCCTAATATTCTTTATGATGTCTTTCTCAACGGATCGCTGCCTCAACTCCTTAGCAATTCAGTGAATGCTGCAAAATCATACAAACCAGAATCAGTACACCTCGAACCCGTTTAATATTATAATTCACTGGTTAGTCATCTCAACACATATAGAGATGGATTTATCCTAATCAAACCATAGATTTGATCCAAGCTAGCCCCGATCAGATCCGCCCCTAAATGCATGCCCTATTGAACATATAAATGAAATTGCAAATGTCAAGGAAAGTAAATACTCACGTACCACAATTCATTTTTGAGGAGATAGGGAAACCAACATCGATCTGGCAACGGCCAGGAAGCTGGCTCAATAACTCATCGTTTATCGGCAAGGACTTGGCAGCATCCTTCATGCAGCGGCAGAGAACTCTCTTATCATCAACACTTTTCACGGCTTCAAGAAGCTCCTTCAGCCCACTGCAGCAGGCAGGGGCAGGGTCTTTCGCCTTGCCGGTGACAAATGGCACACATCCAGCCGTTTTTGTACCCACAAAGTCGCAATCGATCGCCGCCTCGCCAACATTGGCAAGGAAGAAAAGGACTGAGAGGAGAGCCAGCATGGAGAGAAGGAGGCTCTTCATGGTTAAATATGGCACTGTAATAAGATGATCCTAATAGTACTAAGATGACGAGCTTGTTTTGTTGATGAGAAAATGAAGTGGGGACGAAGGTTTTATATAGGGAAGCTCAGGGGTAAGCTTAGTCATGTTTATGATTTTTGCAAACTAAATTAAAAAAAAAAAAAATAGACGAAATTAAACTAAAAAAATAAAGCTTAATTTGATTTGAATTTATTAAAAATTATTAATAAATATGTAAAATTAATCGAAAATATATATACAATAAAAATTACTATAAATATATAATAAACAAATTATATATTTAATTATTGAGAAAAAATTTTGTTAAATATGATTTTACATATATATATATATATATATATATATATATATATATATATATATATATATATATAGTTTGATTCAGTTTTGAAACCATCCAATCTGTAGTTTAAATTGAGTTTGATTCGAATAAAAATAGTTTGTTTTGATTCGGTTTGAATCAACATTTCAAATTCTTGATTAATCGAGAAAACAACATTATTTTATCTAATAATGCATAAAACATTATTGTTCTGTAAATAAGTATCAAATTTGAGTTGAGCTTAAATTAAAAATCTTAACTATGGATTCAAACGAAGAATTTGAGTCAAACTCAAACTGAATACTCTCATACTAGAGTTCAGTTCGATTTTAAAAATAAGTTAAATCTTTTAACTCAAATTTAAAATGAGTTGAATCAACTTTTAAGATCGAACCAACGCATTTTGGATTCAGCCCAAATCGCAATAAGCGACCATGCTTCCAGTGTCCGAATGAGGAAAATTATGAGAGAAGTATTTCAAACGAAATAAAATTATATAAAAATGGCATCTTTGAATAATGATCGATTGCAAGGAATATAAAGAAATACCAAAATTAAATGATACGGGGTAGGTACCATTTTGATAATGAATCCAAATTTTTCCGATCCAGCTGTAGAATTTTACTCAAGATTGAAAGACTTGTTCACTTGACCTTCTGATTTTCAGTTTCAGACAAATTATAGCCTTGATTATTAATGTATTCACATTATTTATAGACCTAATTAATGTTGTTTGTTTGGCTCTCGAAATAGAACTCTGCTCTCTGGGTCACCAAATTCAGCCTTGATAACCACAAGTCAGAAACTAATGTCACGATTTTAAAAATTGGATCGAACCAACCAGTTTGATCAATTGAACCATCATCCATCAATACGGGTTTGGTTTGCTTGAAAATCATTTTTTGAATTAGATTGGATTGAACCAAACAGTTTGATTGGTTAAATTGGGTTAAGACATCCACAATAATGAAGCGAATAAAAAAAAATTAATAAACCAACTGAAAATGCCTACCATCAAATTAAATTTATTTTGATCTTTAAATAATTCAGATTATATATATAATATGATAAATTATATAAAATTATTTTGAACATTATTTTTAAACAATTAATTAGTCGGACTGCCAATTGGACTTGACTGCCCCCTCCACCGACTCAACATCCAAAAACATTGACGTTGCAATTAATCAACAATCAAGATTAAAATATAATTTAATTTTTTCATGAATTAAAAATAAGTTCATAATACACATATTTATTTTCAATATTTACATTTCAAGAGACCAAAAAAAAAAAAACTCATTGTATGATTTTCTCATTCAATAAAATTATATATACTCAATTTTAAATATCTAATTAAGTATTCAAATAATATATCATAATGTAATTGAGTGACTTTAAATTAAGGATAAAGTGATACTTAATCATCTGATAACACATCATGTAAGTCACCAAACCATTAACACATCAATAGTACCTAATTGACTCGATGCAACACATAGATATACGTTATATAGATGTGTCAATCAAACTGATGCATCAAGAAGATTTCATATAAAGGATTGTCTTAGTGTTTATACAACATATCATTTAACAAACAATAATACATGTGATCCTTCGATTTGAGGTCACAAAGTTCTTTCGGGCTTGTTTTTTTTGATCTTCCTAACTACGTACGTATGTTGCACAGTTCAGGCCTAAATAATTTCGTAGTCTGTATTTGTCAATATCAATATGTCATATAAAGTTTACAAGATATTGAAGCATCTTATCTACCTTAAAACTTTACTTATAAAGAGGAGAAAGAGGGTAACCGATTTGTAACTCGATGAGAGCTCAAAGTGAGATCCACAGATATGAGCAAAACAACTCTTCAGGATTGCATGAATATTAATATATTGCAGCGATCTCTTCTCCCCTATACAGAAGAAAATGAAAAATTCAGCATAATTGAATTGTCACTCTAGTTTCTTCAAGTATACCTCGTCAGCATTGCAATCCACTTTTCCCAAATCAACACAAGAGATGATCACCGTCCAAAGGCTATTATTTCCTTCGATGAAAGTTGCAGAAGAAACCACTAGGAAGATGTAGCCTATTACCAATGCAGCTGTTGAATGTATTGAAACTTATAATGCAGACAAGAAGAAACCATGCTCTAGACATACACCTAGATTTCATCACATCAATACCACCATCCCACCTTGAAAATCTGTGTCACAAATAGAGTCCATGTAAACAACATATACAATAGTGAGAACACATAGAATCTACAAGGTGTTACAGGTCAGAGAGAGAAATTCACCAGATGTAACCAGAGGAAAGTCCAGTGCCAGTTCCTGTTAAGCTAATAATGTGATTTTGGATTTGATCACCCTTAGTCCTGTGCTCATGACCACAGTAAAGACTCACATCACATTCTTATTTAAATCCAGCTATATCCTGGATCCTTAATAGCATCAATTTCATTCATTAGCTCTCTCACAGCCCTCATGTTATCCCATCTTCCGACAGAAGAATAGATGTTAACAAGAAGTGAATAAGTAGCAGAATTTTTGGGGTCTAAGCGAAAGAGTTCTTCTGCTGCCCTTTTTGCTAAGACTACATTAGAGTTTATTCGACAATAACTTAAAAGAACCTTCCATATAACTGGATCATCTTTTTATGGCATCTCATCTATAAGCATTTCTGCTTCATGGAAATGACCGTCTCTACCTAGACAGTCCACCATGCAAGTATAGTGGTCTAACTTCGGCTCCAGATGATGTTCTTGCTTCACGGAATTGAAAATTTCAACCCTGCATCAACCAGTCCTGAATGGCTGCAAGCAGTCAAAACAGCAACAAAGGTTCTATCATCAGGTTTCTCACTTGATGCAATCATGTCCTTGTAGAGACATATAGCATCATCTCCATATCCATTCTGGGCATCATCTCATTCCAAGTGCAGATAGAATTTAATCAGAGACAAACAGAAAGATGCAACTCGGCAATTTAACACATAACATTTAAATAAGAAAATTGTGGACTTAGGTTGTTGTCAGAAGGCTAATAAACAAGTCCATGCCCAGTTCATTATTAATAAAATCAGCTCCAATACTTCTTTGGGTGCAAAGATTTGGCATTAACACGATTTATAGTCTTGAATTAAGGACTAGTTTTTCTTGGAATAGGATGATTAAAGTGTTAAAATGGGCCGGTTTGATTTTGCCTCGTTTTATTTTAAGATGTTGAGTTTTGAAATTAAGTATACTGATAAGGAGAGAAACTGTAATGTTGAGTTACATGCTCAATATAAATAACCAAAAAAACGACAAAAAAATATCCTAAGAAATAGCAATTAAATCTCTAAAAATAATAGCTAGATATCCTACTAATCCATGACTTTCTAATCAGTAACTAAATATGTGGCCTAGCCACTTACATCACAAAATTGTTGTCTCCTATTTACATTCTACTACCAACAGTTTTGACTTGGTTTAACAATATCAGTACCTCTCTTAAACCAAGTTAGAGAAGCCATCCCAAGTGTTTGCTACAATTCCGTCTTTAATGGCTTTGTAAAGATATTGCAATTTGACAAACAATAGGACAATATTTTATATTAATTTGTTTTTCTGGAACCAACTCTCAAATTTTGTGATACTTGATATATATATGCTTGCAATGACCATGGAAGACTGGATTCTTTGATAATGCAATTATTGACTTGCTATCATAGAAAATAGGTGTAGATATGTCTTGTTTGTATTACAGAATTTCTAAAATTTTCCTCAACTAAATTGCTTGAATAGCACAACTTTCTACTGCAATATATTCCCCTTTTGTTGTTGAAAAAGCCACCACCTACTGTTTTTTTGAAAACCAAGAAAAAATAACTAAACAAAGATGGAAAGCATAGCCTGATGTGCTTTTTCTAATCTCAACATCACCAACCCAATCACTACCTATATAACTAACAAGTTTCACAACATTATTAGCAGAGTAAAAAATTCCATCATTCACTATACAATTAACATGTCCCAGAACTCACTTTGCTGCCTCCCAATGTGATTCTTTCGGTTCTTCTATAATTCTGTTAAGCACTCCAACTCCAAAAGAAATATTTGGTCTTGTAGCAACTAAAAATTTTGGATCAAACTTTTATAAGATGTAACATTCACATTCTTCCAAGCTCCATGTTTTGCCAAATTCATTTTTTTAGCTACTAGAGTTAGAACTGGCTTAGAATTCTCCATTTTGAATTTCTTCATAATATTAATGGCATATTTTCGTTGTGAAAGGAAAATTCCACCATCCATTTGAACAACTTCAAGTCCAAGAAAATAGCACATCAAACCCATATTCATCATCTCAAACTTGCTAATTAAAGTCTCCCTAAATTTTGTGATCAACTTCAAATTATTGCCAATAAAAATTAAAGCATCAACATAAAGGCATACTATGAGAATACACCAGATTTAGTACATTTAATATATAAAGCATGTTCATAAGGACATCTCACAAAACCATTCTAAACAAAATAAGAATCAATGCAAGTTCTAACGTTCTGGAAATCATACAACATCAAAAGGATCATCACCAAATTTCCCAATCACAACATAATGCATTAACTACTTATTTATATTCAATCCATCTAGTTCCTACTAATTCAATCAAACCTCACATCAATTCATCAAGATTAATCATGTATTTATATTAACATAATTCTTGGTGAGGAAGATAAACTTTCAATCCATCATTCTTAGCAATATGAAAAAAGTGCAGGAATTCCTACTTACCTCTTGATGATTCTGTTGAGAACTTTTTCAAAAATTCAACTTGACTTCTCGTCTTCAGTAGTGGGCAAAAACTTATGGTGAATATAAGGGACGTTTTGGGAAGGCAAATAGATGTCATTTTTGGTGAACCAAATATGGATTTAAAGCTTATTAAGTCTAGTTTTAAATGACGCAAGTTCAGGTTCATTGAAGTTTTCTAAAGAAAGTTATAGCTATTTTATTAAAGGTTGCGCAGAAATAATACCTGTTGTTTAGAATTCTATTTTTATTCTGCATGTTTTTTTAATGGTTAATAGCTGATGTTTAGGTATATAAAAAGACTTGTAATCAGTTGTTATGTGTGAGTATATACAAAGAAAAAATATAGAAATAAAAGCTTTGAAGTTAATCTTTTCCTTCTTCCTCATCTGTCTTAAGAATCCATACTTGTAACTCACCATAGCTTCCAACAAAGTGGTATCAGAGCTTTGTTAAAATGATGACCAAAACTAGTATCACTTTCCAATACCCACAACTAACCAAAACAAACTATGATCGATGGGCATTACGCATGAAGGCCACAATTGGATCTCATGGCTTATAGGACATTGTCGAGAAAGAATATGAAGATCCCGCAGACGAGAATACTGCAACCGCGGCCGAACTAGAAGCTTGGCAATGAACAAAGAAGAAAGATCAAAGTGCACTCTCAATTATTCATCAAGGGTTAGATGATGACATGTTCAAGAAGATAGCCAATGCGACAAGAGCCAAGGATGCATGGGAAATTCTAAAGAATTTTGTGGTCGAAGTTGATAGAGTGCAAAAGGTGTGGCTCCAAACTCTTAAGGCTAAGTTTGAGTCGATTTTGATGAAGGAGAATGAGTCTATAATAGATTATTTTACTCGAGTATTGGAGGTGGTAAATCAAATGAAGTGACTCAATGAAAAGATGGAAGATGTAAGAGTAGTAAAGAAGATTTTGCGCTCTCTCAATGCAAAATTCACTCATGTGGTGGTGGCAATTGAAGAATTGAAAGACAAAGAGTCCATGACCATCGATGAGTTACATGGATCGATGTTAGCTCATGAAGAGAAAATGAAGAGCAATATTTTGAGCATTGGCCAACTTTTAGAGAGCGGGCACAAAGTGAAGATGGAGAACAATTATTTGGGGCTTCGAAATTGAGATGATAGACTTGTTGCTAAAGTTTCCATGACAAATAACTGAATGTTCATGTTTAATGTGAAAACGGCGGAAGCGAAGTGTTTACAAGCTTGTGTCAAGGATCCTTCATGGATTTGGCACATGAGATTTGGGCGTCTCAACTTTGAAGGGCTTAAAATGCTAAGAGATAAGAATATGGTGAAATGAGTTCCCAAAATCAATCATTTGAATCAATTGTGCGAAGCATGTCTACTCGAAAAACATGCAAGAAAGAGTTTTCCAAAGGCGTCACTTTCGCGAGCAATCAAGCCTCTACAACTTGTGCATACAGATGTGTGTGGTCCTATCAAGCCATAATCTTTCAGTAAGAACTCATACTTTGTGCTCTTCATCGATGATTACACAAGGAAGACGTGGGTTTATTTTTTAAGAACAAGAATGAAGTTTTTGAGACATTTAAAAAATTCAAGCTTCTTATTGAAAAGGAAAGTGGATACAAAATTAAAACTCTAAGAACTGATAGAGGTGGAGAGTTCACTTCTAATGAATTCAAGGTTTTTTGTGAGGAAAATGGTATTCGACGTCTTATGACGGTCCCAAAAGCACCACAACAAAATAGGGTCGCAGAGAGAAAGAATAAGACAATTCTTAACATGACAAAGACGATGTTAAAAAGTAAGAATATGCCTAAGGAATTTTGGGCCGAGGCGGTTGAATGTGCAGTTTATCTCTCAAACCGTTCACCTACGAAAAGTTTGGAGAAAATAACCCCTCAAGAAGCATGGAGTGGATGAAAGCCAAATGTGAGGCACTTAAAAGTTTTCGGATCTATTGGCTATGTTCATGTATCCAAACAAGAAAGAACAAAACTTGATGATAGGAGTAAGAAGATGGTGCTTATTGGCTATGCCGAGAACTCTAAAGGATACAAATGTTTCGACCCTATTTCCAGGAAAGTTGTGATTAGTAGAGATGTGGAATTTGAGGAAGATGCCTCATAGGATTGGAATGTTCAAGAAGAAGAGACATATAGTTTTCTTCCATATTTGGGAGAAGACTAGAATGAGGACAAAGAGACTGAAGGCGGAAGTTCAACTTCTTCCACACCCACTTCTTCCTCAATAAGCTCAGGTGAATAACCTTAAAGATTTATAAGTATAAGAGATCTCTATGATGTTACCGAAAGAATAAACAGTGAGAATCTTTTTTGTCTATTTGCAAATGATGAACCTTTGAGTTTTGAAGAGGTTGTTATGGACAAGAAATGGATACAAGCTATGGAGGAAAAAATTCATTCCATTGAGAAAAATGACACTTGGGAGTTTGTCACACTACCAAGTGGTCATCAAGCAATTGGAGTTAAATGGTAAGCTAAAGAAAATACGAAAGGAGAAATTGAGAGGTACAATGTGAGACTAGTTGCAAAGGGGTATAAACAAAAGCATGGCATGGATTATGAAGAAATATTTGCTCCCGTTGCTCACTTAGAGACAATATGGTTGTTGGTTGCTCTTGCGGCCCAAAATTGATGGACAATTCATCAAATGGATGTGAAGTCAGTCTTTCTAAATCGTGTTCTTGAAGAAAAAGTATATGTGGAATAGTTGAAAGGATTTACGGTTGAAGGTCATTAAGATAAGGTGTTGAGATTGAAGAAGGCGTTGTACGACCTTAAACAAGCACCACGGGCTTGGTATAGTCGCCTCGACAAATATTTTCATGAGAATGGTTTCTCAAGATGCATTCATGAATATGCATTTTATGTTAAAAAAGAGAAAGATGATATTTTGTTTGTGTGCATTTATGTGGATGACCTTATTCTTATAGGAAATTATCCACAAGTGTATAATGATCTTAAGAAGGTGATGACACGAGAATTTGAGATGAGTGATATGGGGCTTATGTCATATTATTTAGGGATATAAGTAAAACAATGGAGTGACGGGATATTTATCTATCAAGAAATGTATGCAAGAGAGATTATAAAGAAGTTTAAGATAATAGATTGCAATTCCGTGAATACCCCAATAGAGTGTGGAGTAAAACTCTCCAAGAAAGATGGAGTAAGGAAAATTGATTCAACCATGTTTCGAAACCTTGTGAGAAGCCTAAGGTACTTGACATGTATTAGACCCGATATATTATTTGCCATGGGATTAGTGAGTTAGTTTATGGAGAATCCAAGTGAAGAACACATGCGAGCTACAAAGAGAATTCTTCGATATTTAAAAGGTACTTTTGATTATGGCATTTTTTATACTTCGTTGAATGAGGCTCACTTAAAAGGTTATTGTGATAATGATTATGCTGGTGATATTGATGACCGGAAGAGTACTATCGAGTTTATATTTTTCTTTGGAGAAAATGCAATTTCATGGTGTTCAAAGAAATAATCAGTTGTAACACTCTCAATATGTGAATCGGAGTATGTTGCTACAATTGTTGGTGCATGTCATGCGATATGGCTAAGAAGATTGCTAGATGAACTTTATTTTGCTCAAAAAGAAGCAACTAAAATTATGGTGGACAACAAATCGGCCATTATTCTTGCGAAAAATCCGATGTTTCATGATTGAAGCAAGCATATAGATGCAAGGTTTCATTTTATTAGGGATTGCATTACCAACAAGAAGGTTGAGGTAGAGTATATAAAAACTCTTGATCAAATAGCCGATATTTTTACAAAACCCCTCAAGAAAGATAGATTTCAGCAGCTTAAAGAGATGATTGGAGTTGTGAAGAAGTCAAGTTTACAAGGGGGTGTTGAGAAGTTTTTCAAAAATTAAACTTGACTTCTCGTCTTCAGTAGTGGCCATAAACTTATGGTGAATGTAAGGGGCGTTTTGGGAAGGCAAAAGAATGTCATTTTTAGTGAACCAAATATGGATTTAAAGCTTATTAAGTCTAGTTTTAAATGATGCAAGTTTCAAGTTCATTGAAGTTTTCTAAAGAAAGTTATAGCTATTTTATGAAAGGCTACACAGAAATAATGGTTGCTATTTAGAATTATATTTTTATTCTGCACGTTTTTTACTGGTTAATAGTTGATGTTTAGGTGTATAAAAAGACTTGTAATCAGTTGTTATATGTAAGTGTATACAAAGAAAAAATATAGAAATAAAAGCTTTGAAGTTAATCTTTTCCTTCTTCCTCCTATGTTCTAAGAATTCATACTTGCAACTCACCATAGCTTCCAACAGATTCTGCCACAACCAAGATGATCACCAAGCCTTCTTCTCTCTTCCTTTCCCTTCACCACGTCATTAGAATCAAGATGTCGAAGGCATTGCACAGAAGTCTGATCGTCAAACTTCACTCTCTCTTTTTTGGGAACATTTCATGAGTTTAGGGTTCGATAATAATTATCCCTAAAATGCAGCAACACCCCTTTTATAAACTAAAGCTATATTCTAAGCACACATAGGCGTGTGTCTAAGGCACAAGTCGTGTGTGTTAACTCAAGGAGTCATTATACTCTTATTTTGATGATAACAAACTAATATGTTCCTATGCATATTAACTAATGATTTTACTTGAGTGTGAGTTTAGATTACAAGAATTTATCTAATGCACTTGAAGGAGTTTCAAGATGGAAATAAAAGAAAAGACTTAATTGAAGAATTCTTGAAGATTTGAAGAAAAACTCAAGTTTTAGATAGCTATATTTGTAATTTGGAGCATTTATTTTGATAAGAATATTTATTTGCATGGGATAGTTCACTTAAAAATTTATTCTCATATCTTTCACATTTTGGGTTAAAATGTCATTTTTCAAACTTATTGGGTTAAGCTAATTTTTTCACCAAAGTTTATTAAATCATTTAAAATAATGAAGTTTTGTGAACTATATTTTCATATCTTAAAGTTGGTTTTGAAAGAATTTTCAAAAATTGGTTAAATTGTCACTTCTCAAAGTTTTAGGGGTCAAATTGCACTTTTTGAAAATTCAAGAGGTAAAATGCAATAAAATTTGGTCGACCGAATTTGACAGACCGAATTCCTCAATGGCAACTTTTGAATTGTCTAGAAGCCATGTATTTTGGCTTCCAGAAATTCAGTTGACCGAATTTTGATTTAAATTTTTCAACAACTAGTGTCATGTAGGCACCATGGGAGTGCCACGTTACATCCGATTGATTGAATTACATCCGGTCGATCAAATTGTGTGTTTTCTGGAAAACTAAAACGACTATTCTTTGTGCACAATGGTAACTTTCCTCATTTTCCCCTATATAAACCAAATCAAATTCGTTCGAAAAAAACTTTTGCCACCAAAAACTTTTATATATTTGAGAGCAAATTTGTTTTAAGCTATTCACTTATAAATTCTCTTCTCTAATCAAAAGCCTTGCTCATATACTTTGTAATTTCATTTATATTGGGTTGTACTAAGCTTAACTTTCATATACATTCTTTGAGAGAGATCACACTTTGAATTCATACTAAAATTCGTACTATAAAAGAGTGAGGTTCACTCTTGGAGAGATTAGAAATTTTCTAGTGAGAGAAATTGAGCTTTAACACTTGTAAAGGTTAATAGCACCTTGGAAGCTATTTTGTTGTGAAGAAAAGTTTGGTTGAGTTTTTGGTCAACCAAATATTAGTGGAATACTCCAAGGGAGAAAGCTTGGAGGAGTGGATGTAGGCCGAGTTGAGCCGAACTACTATATATCGCGTGTTTGATTTTCTCTTCCTTTTAACTCATACTTTATATTATGTTATTTTGATTGTATTGATTATTTGAAATATTTTTGTTATTCTCATAAATTGGATTAGAAATAAACAATATTAATTGATTTGAATAAATTGTTTTAATTCTCTAATTTGATAAAGATTATTTTAAATTACCTAATTCACCCCTCCCCCCCCCCCCCCCCTCCCTCTTAGACCATTCGATCCTACAGTGTGTCACTTAAATTTAAATTTTACACAAAATCATATTATTCGGCTAACGTGGCATGACACACGAGTATAATGTCACTATACACAATCATGTGTCATCTAACTTAGAAATAATTCCTTTTTCCCAAATATGTGATTGCTACATCCAATATCCAATAACCATGTGTTCTTATCTGCAGTCAAAACATTACAAGCCAAAAGTAAAGTTTATGATTCATTAGAATTATCACTATGATTTTTAGCAACATTTGCCTGATTTCCATGATTATTGAATTTTTCCAATCTACAATCCACAAACTTGTGTCCAAATTTTCCACAATTAAAGCAATAAAATTGAGACTTCTCTTGCTTGGCATTATCTCTACTTCTTCCTCATCTTGGATTGTATGTCAAATAATTACCACTTGTTCTTCCTCTTTTGCTTCCTCTATTATTTTAGCCTTGACCTCTATTGAATCCCCCTTTTTTATTTGGCTCAACATTATTTAAAATGACTTGACTCTTCATGGTTTCTTCAACTGGTTTTTCTGACTTTTTCATGTATCCTGTCAACATGGCTCTCTACAATACCTTACAATTCTACGATTTTCATTTAATTGGTATCATGTGATTTTGTGATTGAAGCCACCACATGATCATACTTTATTGGCATTATTCAAAGAATTTTTTCTACTATAGTATTGTCTTTGATTTTCTCTCCATATAATCTCATTTTATTAATAAGATCAGTAAGACGAGAAAAATACTATTCAACATAATCTAAAATGGTCATCTCACAATGATCATACACTCTTCGTAAAGTCTGTTACTTGGATTTTTGTGCTTAATCAACTCCTTTATAAGACAATTACAACATGTCTCATGCCTCATTAGCTCTTTTGGCATTGGCTATCTTTCCAAATATAGAATAATCAACACCTTGATGAATTTGTCCCAATGCAAGTTGATCTCGTCATTAGGAATTTGCATCAACTCCATCTGTAATTCCTAGATCAACAAAACTCTAAAGATTTTGAGCTTTTAAATGTGTAGTCATCAAAATTTGCCAATAATTGTAATCAAGTTTCCCGTCTAGTTTAAGACCGGACCAAACAATATTGAAACTGTTTAACATGATTCACGATTGAAAATAGATATGTTGAGGATGCAAGGTTGTAAGGATCTTATACCAAACTGATATAATCAATTAAAAATTTTGAGAAGAGGAGAAAGGAGATAAAGTGTAATATTATGTTTTATTATGTTTTTTACTCATAAAATGTAAAGTTACATACTCAATATAAATAACAAAAAAAACAACCGAATATCCTAAAAAGTAGCAATTAAATATATGAAAATAACAGCTAGATATCCTATTAACAACCCATGACTTATTGATCAGTAACTAAATACATGGCCTAACCACTTACCTCACAAAACTATTGTCTACTATTTATGCTTTACTACTAACAGTTTTGACTTGGTTTAACAATATCACATACTTTCTCCTGTATAATTAAGGCTTGTGGTGCTCTGGAGATGTTAGATTAAGGAAGATGGTTCACGAGACGATTTGTGAACTAGGGTTTGAATTTGATGTGTTTATGGTGAATTCTTTGATTAAGTTTTATGTAGAGATAGGTTATATTGAGTTTGTGTGCTTTGTTTGTTCGATAAAATGTCTAAGAAAGATTGTGTTTTGTGGAATGTAATGCTTAATGGTTATATAAAATGTGGCGAAGTAGATTATGCAACAGAGAGAGATGTTTAAAGAACTAACTAGTGCAAATGCAATTGTCTTTATGCATTGTTGAAATGTGCACTTATTAACTTAGACTAAAAATGCAAGGATGTGGAAATGGCATGCAAGATTTTTAACTTGAGCACCACTAGTGATGTTGCAATGTGCACATCAATGATATTTGGCTTTGTACTTAATAGGATGAACGATGATGCTTTAAATAAATTTAGGTTTTTAAATCAAGAGAAAGTAAGTCCAAATGTGTAACCCTAGCAAGTAAATTACCAACAAACACAAAATTGTATACATATAGTTTTAGTGAGTATATTGTGTTTAATTAAAAAGGCCAAAAGAGTTATTCTCACACAAGATATAGTAAAATCTTAAACACATATCCATCAATTTTTAAAAACTCAATTACTTATCTATCACCTAATTTTTGTTAGAGTTAAAAGTAAAACTGTCATTTTATCAATAATATTAAGAAAATTATAATTTTATTTTATTCCCCCCGAAGTTTTGAAACTAACAATTTCAGCCCATCTTCAAAACTTTTTTGGTTTTAAAAAGTAGTTTTTCCCCCCTAAATCCCTAAGTTTCTTCCATCTCTCTCCAACAACAATGGCAACTGAGATGAGATGGTGATAGATGTCTCTTTATCTCCGTCAATGCAGAAATATCTCCATCTCTTCTTTGTTGTCCAGGAAAAGACGAAGACAATCTTTTAACCCTAATAGAAAATTCTAACAGAAGTTATGTGATGGGTGGGTGCTTGAGTTTTTGAAAGTTAAAGTTAACAAATATGTGTTTTAGATTTTACTATACCTTGGGGGGGAATGAGTCTTTTGGCCTATGAAAAATAAAAAGGGATTTGGGCATCTCAACTATATAACATTGTTTAAAACTTGAATTAAACCGAATTAATTACTAAGGATGACAGGACACTCATATTGATTAAGGGCTAAATGAGTGTGTGTCTCTCTCTCTCTCTCTTTCTCTCTCTCTCTCTCTCTATATATTTATTTATTTATTTATTTATTTATCAATTCATCCCCAACCATTGATCCTAAAATGATTCACAATTTTTTTTTTTAATAAATTTATACACTCAAGCTTGGATTCCATTTGGGTCAAGTTTAAATAAGGTTATGTTAGAGATTAGTTTAAATCCAAAAGAATCAATTTTAAATTGATAAGTTGAGATTCAAACTCGACTAAAAAATAATTGGAAAATGAATTCAATCCTTAACTTTTACTTAGTTTATTCTAATTCAAATAACTCAAATCGAATTCAATCTTATGTACCAAACTAATGGACACTACTGTATTAACGTTATCTTTCCTTTTATATATATACATATTGGGAAATTATCCAAGATTTTAATTCATTTATGTTTAACTACCAATAACATAATTACAAAACTAAACCCATAAAATTAGGAATCAAATTCTTCTTGTTTACAACTTAATCTTGGAGTAGCTACAAATAAATTAATTGCCAACCTCCAATAATAATTCTTATCTCATTAAATAATTACATTAATGAATACATTTTAATATTTCTTATCCCACTGAATAATTACATAAATGAATAGATATTAATGTCTAAAATTAAGGCAATAAACAATCAAACTAAACTTCAACAACAAAAGAGCAATAATTTTCCATTTCTTGGAAAAGAAAATTTTACAAGAAAATGGTCAGATTATTACCTCAAATCAAAGGTTAATCAACTTAATTAACTACCATTTAAGTCAAAATCTACAACAAAAAAATAAATAAATAAACAGAAAAAATTAAAAAAATAACTTGATATTAAATAAGATTAATAATCAGCCATTACTTGTCTCCAGCAACTCATAAATGCTCCCAAAAATGGCTGGTTTTGATTGGATTTCAGGATCCTTTCTTAGGGTTTGAAGAATTTTCCTTGGAACCAAACACTTCTCTTCTGAATATAATTTTTCTTGAATTACTGGAGACTTGAGAAGAGTTTGAAGCTCTTGAGACAGAAACTTTTCTTCTTTTTCCACCATTATTGGCTGCATGAATTGAAGAAGTTTGAGTTGAGCCTGCAAGAACTTGACATATTTTGAAGCAGATTGAAACATTTCAGCAGTGTTCAATCTATGGCTGCCTGGAATCAGTTTTCCCAGCTCTTGAGTCTTCTCTTTAATCTTCCTTCTTCTCTCTCCCGCCACAATGCTTTGCGCCTTCAAGCTCCCGCCGTTCGGTTTCCTCGTGCTGCTCTTGTGATGTTGATCAGTAGTAGCACTATTCTTTCCTACGCTGAAACCTGCCAGAGGAGGAGCCGGAATATCTGGTCGGAATTCGGGAAGCGGCGGTGGTGGCGGTGGAGGGGGAACAACATTTGAAACACACCCGGAAAAGAATTCAGGCAAAAAAGCAACCGAATCATGATGATCAACGTCAACCCCATCTCCATAATAGCAACTCTTCTGGCGTTTCGGATAGTTCTGATAAAGCTCGATATCTTCAACAGGGAAGATAAAATTATCGGAAAGAGGAGAAGGAAAGTAATCTGAAACATAATCATAATCGAAACCATAGCCATCATTGTTGCTGAAACTGAACAAGCTGAAGTAAGAATCCAAGTCCAAGACGTCGTTTTTGTTGTTGTTGTTGTTGTTGTTTTCAGCTTCCGTAGGATGGAAACTCAGCATTTCCTGGTTGAAATAGTGCTGAAAAGAGAAGCCATTATCCCAAAAACTCAAAGCCATGAGGAAAAATTTTGCAAGAATGAAGTCAAAAGAACGAAGAAGACAGAGGAGAGAAGTTTAGAAAAATAGCTGAAAATGGAAGTTTGATTTGAAGATGTTGTCTTTTTGTCTGTTGAATTGACTAACGAATTAGAGAAGAAAGTGGGGGGATGAGTATCAAGGTTTTGCGGAGAGAAAAGAGGTGATTAAGGAGGAACTAACTCCTGATTTGTAGGGTTAATAAGGGACACGTGGAGGAGTTTTACTGGTTATTGGTGGGTTAATTAAGAAACCGTTTTGGCTTATGTCGGCTACCGACTTAGTTCTTGTGTTAATTAATAATTAATTTTGCTCTACTTATTATGAGTTATTTTTAATAATAATAATAATAATAATAATTAAATGAAATTTAATGTAAGATTTCATTGATAGTCATTTAAAATAATTTCAGTAGTTAAAACTTATAACTAATATTACAATAATATTTTATGCACTAATAATAAGTATATATACGAATATATATAAATATTGATATCTTATTATAGTGTAACTAATTTTAAATTAAAAATAAATACTCAATCATATGATAACACGTCAACTTTTTAATTTATATTTATGTTTAAGAATTGGAACATAGAGTTAGCATCGTTTTTTCCCCTATGTCTTATTAACAATTTTTTCATCCTTAAATTAAGGTCTTAAAATAAAGAATAATGGATAATTTAGTCATATTCATTAACTTCTAATAATAATAATTCTAATAACTTACTATTAATTCACCAATAGTAAGAAAATTTTTTATTATTTAATAAAAATTCAAGGGATCTATACTCTTTTGTTAACAAATCAAGGCCACTTGTGATAATATATGACATATCAAATATTGATATATGCATCATATGAATGTTCATATTAAGTATAGAAATTTTTTTATTGGGTAAGTGTAAATCCATATGCTTAAAGATAATGTGCCTTAAAAACTTACATGTGACTAAGTTTTTGTAAGAAAACTGAGTCGAAGAGGTTGAGATGGGCTTTTAAAGTGAAAGAAAATGATTCAAAATTCAATTTATATAGAGAGGCAATTTCATTGAATCTAAATCTTATTGTTAATTATAATATGTCACAATAGTAAGATTAGATTTGAATTGAATTAACTCGAATTTGTTTGCTAACTCAACTCTAACAAGCCTTAAATGAGCTCATTTTAGGTAAGCTCTAGCTCAAACTTGAGCTTAAAGGTTTACTTTCTCTAATTACGTTTTCTTGACTTAATCAATACTCTATCTCAGATAACTATTTTTCATACACTCAAACATTAAGAAGAACTAAATAAGTCACATAGGTAATCGTCTGACAATGTCTCTTGTATTTTTTCTATACATACTACTACCATAATTTCAATAATGTCTATTAACAATTTAATTTAATTTTTTTTTTTTTACAGTTGTTAATTTTTTGTTTAAAATATTTTGATAACAAAAATACTTAGTATGTTCTAAACGAAAAAATGTGTTCAACTGATTGGAACGACTTTACTTTTGTAGAATTAATTGATCAAGAATGGGTACAATGTAAACATTCTAACAAAGACAGTGTAAGGTCTATGTTACAGTGTTTACATTGCATTAATTCCTGATCAATTGAGTTTACAAAAAAGAAGTCGTTCCAATCACTTACACACCTTCTCAGTTTAGAGAAGATTAAGTTAGTATAGCAAAAATTACAAGTGACACTATTTGAGGCCATGCACGTGAGCTACTTGGTTCTTTTGGCTAGCAGAGTGTATGAAATATAGTTGTCCTAACGTAAGTGTAAGATAAGCCATGAATACGTAATCAAAGAAAACAAATCCATCACAGTGATATCAATAAAATAAAGAATTTCTTTTAATTAAATAAGAAAATTGGTAATAGAAAATGATGTGTTTGAATATATAAACAAAATGTGATTTGTAAAATTGACTTGCAATTTACAATCATCAGTTGTACTAATTTGAAAGAAAATTTATATTAGTAAATTTAAATAATTATTTTTTATTGAAAAATCAAACACAAAAAAATTAATATAAAAATTGAATAAATAGAATGTAGAGAGAAATTGAAATTGAAATATTAAAATTGATTAAAGAAAATGTTTACTATAAAAAGGATTGAAAGAAGAAAATGTAGAAAGAGAATAAAAAATTGAGAAATTAGATTGGATGTGTGTGGTTTAGAAAATGTTGAAGGGTGGGTTCATATAGAAAAAAATAAAATAAAAAATTTGAAACTCCAACAACGGCTGGGCTGTGTGTTGCAGCCTGCATCAGAAAAAGAAACAATTTTTTTTTTTTTTTAAAGTTAGTATGACAGAGTTATACTAAAAAAGGTGCGATTTTGTTGAAAATCACATTAAGTTAAACTCATCTTGGTTAGAAAATAGTAATGGCATAAGGGTCTAATCGTAATTTCTCTTCCAAAATGGTTTTAAAAAAATTGAAAGAAACACAGTTGGCATAGACCACCAAATTGTACAGAGAAAGATATGATCTGGTTAGAAGCTTAGAATCGGACTGGATATGTAATCTAACAAGATTGCACATTCCTGAAGTAATTCTAGTAGAATCGTTTCTAAAAATGTGTGATTGCCGCCGAAATTACACCTTTTTATGTGCAGTTCCAGTAGAATCACACTTAAAGATGTGCAATCTCACAAAATTACACGTCTGGTATGATTATAGTGATTCCGACCATCAAATCGTACCTTAGCTACAGTTATGGCCGTTGGCTGCTGATGGCTTTCCAAGTGAGATCTAATTGAATGGGGCTAGGCCAGGCTCTTCTTCGGAGGATATGAGAATGAGTTGTAAGGCTGTTCAGCCGTTGGAGGTTGCTTGTCTTCCAGGAGATGTGCAGGTTGATGATTCGTCTGAGGGTGGTAAGAAATGCGGAGTTGGTGCTTCAGGCTCCCAGCTGGAGGATATAGATTCCCCTCAAATCGCTTCTTTTAGAAAGCTGCCAAAAGTTTATGAGAAAGAGCTTAGGGAGAGCTTGGGGTGGGAAAATGTTCAAAAGCCATAAGAGGAGACGTGCTAGGAAAGGTCGGGATAACTTTTCTCAATTCCTCTCCCATGTTTAACTTCGGCCTTGGAATATAGGGCCTTAACTCTCCCCTAAAGCAAAAGGAGGTCAGAAATCTTATATTGAAGAATAAGCTTGATATTATAGCAATTGTTGAAACTAAAGTTAAATATAGTAATAAACAGTTTCTGTTATAATATTAATTTATATATGAAAGATAAAGAAATGATGGAAGAATTGAAGAAAGGAAGTGAGGCAGAATTGAGAGAGTAATTTTATATAGAATTCGGATGCTTCTCAATTGTGTTTACAAGTGATAGAAAAAGGGGGTTTATATAGCAGTTTGCCGCCACCCTTTTTACCTAATGCATTGACTAACACCCTTTTATTTTTCTTTTCCTGCGTCAGCCTTTCCAATTTCTTCTTCCATGTGCTTGCCATAATAAATGCTTTCCCACCCCTTTTTCTTGACTTCATTTGGTGAAAAGTCACCTGGATCTGTAGCACTCCTCCTTGGACTTCCACCACTTACAGATAATTATATTGACTTTACCAAAGAAAAACCCAATGAGACAAAAACCAAAGCAAATGAACATAATTATTAAATGTCTTGTAAGTTGGCATTGGACGTACTTAAACTGCCTTATTAGAAACCTTACTAGGAAAACCCAGTGAGATAAAACCTAGTGAAGGAAAAAAGAGTACAGTACACCTTTTGTCTAATATTTGATAAACTTCAAAATTTTGTCTGATGAATGCTCCCCCTAATGAACGCTCCCCCTCTTTGTAGTAGGATTAACTTGATTGCTTGTTGAGCCGCCGCATACCGATGTTATACACTAACTTCTCAAATGTTGATGTCAGTAGTGTCTTAGTGAACAAATCTAAAATATTCTCATTGGATCTTATTTGCTTAACATCAATCTTTTTGCTCTGTTGGAGCTCATTAATGTAAAAGAACTTCGGTGAGATATGTTTGGTTTTGTCCCCTTTGATGTATCCATCTCTAATTTGGGCAATACATGTTGCATTGTCTTCATATAATATGAAAGGAGTGTCTGTTGTAGAGGGAAGACTACATGCATTTCGGATATGCTGGATGATAGACCGTAACCATATGCATTCTCAGCTGGCTTCATGGAGAGCTAAAATTTCTGAATGATTTGAAGAAGTTGCAACCAAGGTCTGTTTGGTGAAGCGTCATGATATAGTTATATCATTATAAGTAAAAACATATCCCGTTTGTGAACGGACCTTATGAGGGTCAAAAAGATAACCAGTATCTGCATATCTAATCAAACTAGGATTTTTAGGGGATTTAACATAATAGAATAATCTCAAATCTCTAGTTCCACATAGGTAACAAAGTATATGTTTGATTCAGTTCCAATGGTGACGGGTTGGTACAGAGCTAAATCTGGCCAATAAATTAATTGCGAAGAATATATCCAGTCTCGTGCATTGGGCCAAATATGACATTAAGATATGGTACTTCAAGATCAAACATCTTTTCATCTTCTTCTTTAGGATGAAATGGGTCCTTTTTTGGATCAAAAGACCGAACAACCATTAGGATGCTCAAAGGATAAGTCTTATCCATATTAAAGCGTTTTAATAATTTTTCAATATAAGTTGATTAATGGATAAGTATTCCATTTGAATTGTGTTAGATCTGCAGGCCGAGACAATATTTTGTTTTCCCCAAATCCTTCATTTCAAATTTTTTTTTCAGATATTTAACAGTTTTTTAGAGCTCTTCAAGAGTCTCAATTAAATTTGCCTTTTTTTTTTTCAAATATTCACTGAGGCGATTGTACCACATACGTCTGGATTGTTTTAATCTGTACAATGATCGTTATAATTTAATTGAGTACAAACCTCTTGAATTGACCATTTTTGCTTCAGGTAATTTGTATCCTTCAAGGAGTTTCATATAAATTTCAGTATCCAAATTTCTATACAAATAAGCAGTAACTACATCTATTAGATGCATATCCAGTCCTTCAGAGACTGTTAAACTGATTAAATATCTGAATGTGATTATATCCATCACAGATGCATATGTTTCATCAAAGTCTATATCGAGCTTTTAAGAAAAGCCTTGGGCTACAAGTCTGGCTTTATATCTAGCAATTCTATTTTTCTCATTTCTTTTTCTCACAAATACCCATTTATATCCAACGGATTATACCTCTTGAGGTGTTGGAACTACAAGCCCAAACACTTGACGTTTTGCTAGAGAAGCTAATTCTGTTTGAATTGCTTCTTCCCATTTAGGTCAATCATGTCTTTGTTTGCACTCAGCTAATGTACGTGGCTCAAAATCATCATCATTCAGAATTTCAGTAGCTACTGCAAATGAAAATATATCCTCAATTACAGTTGTTTCACGATTCCACATCTCTCATGTATGAACATAATTTAAAAATATTTTAATATTATCATTTTCTTCTTCTTCAGGATTTTGTACTACTTCAGAGGTTTGTGCCACTACAGGGGCTTGAGTCTCTTCAAGGATCATAACCTCTTCTGGAGGAATATTAGAGAGTGTGAATTTTTTATTTATTTTATGATCATCATGATTAATATTTGTTTGATTATTTGCCTTTCTTTTTTGAGGAACAGTATCCTTCGATCCAACTGGTCTATCACACTTCTAATGTAATTAGCAGCTGGAGTATGTGATCTTGTCATTTTTGTCGTATCTATAAATATATCAGGCATTTAGTTGGCAATAATTTGTAAACGCACTATCCTTTGTACTTCAGTTTCACTTTGGGATGTGTGAGGATCTAAATGAGACATGGTAGGTACATACCAAGTAAGTTCATGCCTAACTTCAGGAGGCATTTTATTTTCCCCTAAAGATGGAAAAGTTGTCTTATCAAAGTGACAATCTGTAAATCATGCAGTAAAAAGATCATCTGTTAATGGTTCTAGGTATCTGATAATGGATGGTGAATTATATCTAACATATATTCTCAAACAACGTTAGGGTCCCATTTTTGTGCTTTGAGGTGACGCAATGAGACATATACAACACAACTAAATATTCTCAAATGAGATACATCAGGTTGGTAACCAAGGACCAATTGTAAGGAAGAATATTGATGATAAGAAGAAGGTTGCAAGCGAATTAACACTACAACATATAATATAGCATGTCCCCACATAGAAGTAGGTAATTGACTTTTTAATAATAAAGTGCGTACAATTACCTAGAGTCGTTTAATAAGAGACTCAGTTAATCCATTCTGTGTGTGGACATCCAGGATTAGATGTTCAACCTTAATCCTTATAGATATGTAATAATCATCAAATGTTTTGAATATAAATTCACCAGTATTATCTAGTCATATTTACTTGATCGAATAATCTGCAAAATGTGCTTTTAATTTGATAATTTGTGCTAACAGTTTAGCAAATGCAACATTTCGAATAGGCAATAAACAAACATGAGACCATCGTGCAGAAGCATCAATTAAGACCATAAAATAACGAAATGCCCACTTGGTAGATAAATGAGTCCACATATATCCCCTTGAATCCTTTGCAAGAATGATGGAGATTCACCTTCAATTTTAGAAGGGGATGGTCTTATTACTAATTTGCCTTGAGAACAGGCGATGCAGAATTGTTCACTGGACAATAAAATTTTATAATTCTGTAATATATATCCATGTGAATTTTCAATAATCCTATGCATCATTATAGATCTTGGGTGGCCTAAACGATCATGTCAAAGCATAAATGCTTTTGAATCAACGAATTTCTAATTCGATACTGCATAGGTTTCAATTGTCTTTATGATTGTATAATACAATCCAGATGATAAAGCAGATAACTTTTCTAGTATAAGCCTTCTTCCAGAGGTATTATTAATTATACAGATAAATTTTGCATCATTTTCACTTATGGTTTCGAGATGATAATCATTTTTTCTTATATCTTTAAAACTCAGTAGATTTCTTCTGGATCTAATATAATGCATCATTGATGCTTAATTTAGTCCTACTGTTTAACATAATTATGGCTCTTTCGGAGCCTTCTATCAGATTAATTAATCTTGATATGGTATTTACTTTAGCTTCAATTAATGTTAAAGTTAAGAAAAATTTCTTTTCCTTGAGAATTGTGTGTGTTGTTACACTATCCACCAAACACATGTCTCCCACATCAGCTTTTGAAGTCAATGCTTCAATTTTGGAGTTCATTTCCTTTCATTTAAAAATTACGTCAGTTATAATGTACACAAAATATTGAAAAGAAGAGAATATGATACTGAAAGACAAATTAATATTTATAACTCCAAAATAAATATATATAATGGACTTATAAAAATCTTGAGCATCCTTGTCACTATTCAAGTGACCCATAATGTTATTCTTTGAAAAAAGATTTGAAACATCAAGAATCATTTATCGACAGGATCTAACTTATCAAAAAATTTAATTCTTATGGGTGTTTAATATAGATCCACCCAATGTTTATGTGTACTACAGGTACACCACCAATGACATTTATAACCACACTTATTGTTTTGTGGTTTACTCTGCATTATAATTTACTTCATCTCAGTCTTGGTCCACTTCAAGTGGTGTGACTGAGATTTTCTATTATTTCTCACATACATGATAACTATTTCTGATAGTTGCGTTCACTTTAGGGAATGATATAATATTTATGAGACGAGTTACTCATACTCATGATAACTACTTCTAGTAGTTGCGTTCACTTCAGGGAACGATGTATAACGAGAAAATATTAATTCAAAATTTTCTTTTCCAATATTGCTACTACAGGAGCATAAAATAAAATGTGAGAATATTTTGTCTTTCACATTCAGGAAAAGATTCTGAACATTGCAAAGTTATACTAAATTATAGAGTCATTGGGAATATTACTGAATCTAATGTTCACACCTATTTTTCAAATTTCTCCACAAATTTAATAGATTTATCATTATATCCATATTTCGGCTTGCAACCCTTCAGGGATATAACGCTGAAAAATAATAGCCTTTGTTTGTCCTTCTAGGACATTTTATTTAGTTAGTTTTCAAAGCTCATAAATTCTAGGTAGAGACTCATGCAAAAAACTCATTTAATATTATTCATCCAATTTTAGGAACTTCAGGCTCAATTATTGTCATATTTACAAAACTTCTAGTTTTGTAAACAATATATATGAGTTAATCTTTGAAACTTCAAGTTCAAATATTATCTCATATTTACAAAATAGCTGATTTTGTAGGAGAAATATTGGGATTAATTTTGGAAGCTTCAGGTCCATATATTATCCCATATCTACAAAACTTCTGGTTTTGTAATTAATATTCAGAATATTATAATACGTATTATGATTCTATTTTGGACTTCAAATCCATATTTTTCACACTTTATGCAAACTTCAGGTTGCAAAGGTGATATCATTATTCTAAAATAAAGACTTTGATGAAACTCGGGACTTCCGACCCATATATATGTATTCTTATGATTTTACAAACTTCAAGTTGCAAATCGTAAAACTTGGGACTTCGGGCCCATATATATATTCTCACGATTTTACAAGCTTCAGGTTATAGATCAGATATAAATAAAAATAAAGATTCAAATAAATAAATATTCAAATAAATGGAATACAATAAAAATAAGTATTTAAATAATATCAGGACTTCTAGTCCAGATTCTTGGTTTTTGTAAACTTCAGGTTACAAATGATATTTATGACTTCAGGTTTAAATTTATGATTTCGTAAACTTCGGGTTACGAATGATATTCAAGATTTCAGATCTAGATTCATGATATTCAGGACTGCAGGTCCAGATTCATAATTTTGTAAACTTCTAGTTACAAATAATGTTTAGAATTTCGGATTCAGATTTATGATATTTTAGACTTTCAGTCTAGATTTATAATTTTGTGAACTTTAGGTTACAAATAATATTCAAGACTTTGGGTCCAGATTTATGATATTCCAGACTTCAGGTCTAGATTCAAGAGTTTCAGCACTTCAGGTCTAAAATTTACAATTTTGCAAACTTCGGATTGTAAATAGGATACAATTATAGTGGAAAAATTAAACAGAAACATAATAAAAATTAAAAAATAACTGGGATATCCGTATTTATAATATATAAGCAGCATAACGATATAATGAAAAAATATAATATACCTAAGCTGATCATACTGATAACGTGTTATAATATTAATTTAAATACAAAATATAAAGAAATGAAGGAAGAATTGAAGGAAGTAAGTGAGGCAGAATTGAGAGAGTAATTTTATATAGAATTCGGATGCTTCTCAATTGTGTTTGCAAGTGATAGAAAAAGGGGGTTTATATAGCAGTTTCCCGCCATCTTTTTTACCTAATGTATTGACTAACACCCTTTTATTTTTCTTTTCCTGCGTCAGCCTTTCCAATTTCTTCCTCCATGTGCTTGCCTTAATAAATGCTTCCCCACCCCTTTTTCTTGACTTCATTTGGTGGAAAGCCACCTGGATTGTAACAGTTTCCTATTAAATGGGAGGCTCCCAATCCCCTAAAATTAAATTCTTCTGTTGGACTAGCTTTGAGAAAGCCCAATACAGCAGATGAACCCAGCCTTGAATTTGTCTCTTTCATGGTGTGTTATGTGCAGAAAAGGTTGAAGGGACAGCTGATTGTCGTTTCCTTGAATGCTTCGTTGGTTTTTTATGGTCCCAAGCTTGCAATGAAGCCAATATCCACTATGCCATTTTGAGAAGTTGTTCTTCCCTTCTGCTGAACATTTATATCTGTTTGTTGAAGTAAAGAAGGCCAAGACACTATGTGAAACTGTTTGGGTTATTCGGTGTGAATGCATTAATAGGTTTCCCTAGAATGCGATAGGAGAGGATTCTAGTGCATTGTAGGAAAAAGAATATTTTTTGCCATCACTCTAGGCCTCAGTTTCAGAAGACCTTGAAGATTATTTGTTCTTTATTAATCTCAATTATGATGGGGTTTTTGATCTAGATTTTGGACTGTTTTATATAGAGGAAAAAAAATAATAATAAATAAGGGAAATTATAAAAAATGGCCAAAATACTCTCCCACTAAGCAAAAATGCCCAAAAGCACTATTTTCAAGCAAAAATACCCAAAAGTACTATTTTCAAGCAAAAATACCCAAAATCACTATTCTCAAGTAAAAATGCCCATGACTTTTTCTAAAATACCAAAATTACCTTTCCCCTCATTTATATAAACCCTCCTCACTCATTATGAGGGGTTAAATAAAATTTTATTAAAATTAGGGGGGTATTTTGATATTAAACACCATGACTTTTTTAAAATACCAAAATTACTCTTCCCCTAATTTATATAAACTCTCCTCACTCACTATGGGGGTTAAATGAAACTTTATTAAAATTAGGGGGTATTTTGATATTAAACATTATAAGGGCATTTTGATATTTCTTTATTTCATAACTTTTTCTAAAATGTCAAAATTACCCTCCCCCTCATCTATATAAACTCTCATCACTTACTTTTATTACACACACTTCTCATATCACTCAAACACTCACTCTCACTCTCATTTTTATTCAAGATCAATTAGTAGGGATTCATTCGGACGGAAGAAGTTTGTATTTTTGAATTCGACTCGAAAAAAGACTATTCATCAAAAAAATGTATTTATACCAATCTTAACCTAAAACTTAATTTTATTTGTTAAGTCTAGTTTATATGTCATAATATAGGGGTTAAATGCAATGTTAGACAAATATGGGGGTTACATGTACTTTTAGATAAATATGGGGTTTTTTTTGATATTATACAATATATAAAGGATTTATATAACATTCTAAGAATAGATAGATATTACTTTGATACAAAACAACATATAAGGGTGTTAAATTAAAAAAAAAGATAATTGAGGGTTGAAATGAAATGTTATTAAAATTTGGGGGCATTTTGATATTAAACATTGTAGGAGCATTATAAATGAAATTTTAGGTTTTTTCGAATTTCACCGTTTTAGGATATATCGACTCGTACTTTCTGGATTTCTTAAGAATTTTTCGATTGTTGGCATTCTAGAGTATTTCAATTTTTAGAATCCGAATTTCAGTTCCATTTTTTCAAATTTCACTGTTTTAGGATATATCGACTCGTATTTTCCAGATTTTTGAAGAATTTTTCGATTCTTGCCATTCTAAGATATTTCAACTTTTAGAATTCGAATTTCAGTTTTGTTTTTTCGAATTTCACCGTTTTAGGATATATCGACTCTTATTTTTCAGAATCCGAAGAATTTTTTATTCTTGTCACTCTAGGGTATTTCAACTTTTAGAATAGAAATTTCAGTTCCGTTTTTTCAAATTTCACCGTTTTAGGATATATCGATTCTTATTTTTAAGATTCCGAAGAATTTTTCGATTCTTACCACTCTAGGGTATTTCAACTTTTAGAATAGGAATTTTAGTTCCGTTTTTCTGAATTTCACCATTTTAAGATATATCGACTAGTATTTTCTAGATTTTCGAAGAATTTTTTTATTCTTACCATTCTAGGGTATTTCAACTTTTAGAATTTGAATTTCAGTTCTGTTTTTTTGAATTTCAACGTTTTAGGATATATTGACTCGTATTTTCTAGATTTTCAAAGAATTTTTTTATTCTTGCCATTCTAAGGTATTTCAACTTTTAAAATTCGAATTTCAATTCCATTTTTTCGAATTTCATCGTTTTAGGATATATCGACTCGTATTTTTCAGATTCCGAAGAATTTTTTTATTCTTGCCATTCTAGGGTATTTCAACTTTTAGAATTCGAATTTCGGTTCTATTTTTTTGAATTTCACCATTTTAGGATATATCGACTCGTATTTTTCAGATTTCTGAAGAATTTTTCTATTCTTGCCATTCTAAGGTATTTCAACTTTTAAAATTCGAATTTCAGTTCTGTTTTTTTGAATTTCACCGTTTTATGATATATCAACTCGTATTTTCCAGATTTTTGAAGAATTTTTCGATTCTTGCCATTCTAGGGTATTTCAACTTTTAGAATTCGAATTTCAATTCCGTTTTTTCAAATTTCACCGTTTTAGGATATATCGACTCGTGTTTTCTAGATTTTGATATAAGATAACATACGAGGGTGTTATATAAATTGTTAAATAATTATATAGGGTTAAATAAAATATTAGAAAAATATGAGGAATTTTTTTAATATTAATAATGGTACGACTGTTTTACATAGTTATTACAGATTTTTTTATTATAAATGAATAATTATTTTCAAAAACTTGTCATTGCAGGATTGATAATTAAAATGGATGGTTATGCATCGGTTCGTCACCAGGGAGAATGGATTCAACGTGGCAATAACACAATGAAATATGTTGGAGGAGCCAAACAATTAATTAAAATCTCTTATGGAACAACATTCGAGAGATTTATTGAGCTTTTGAAGGAGTCTTGCAGTATTGACCCAATGAAAAACTACCTTCAACTATCAATGAAGCCAAGAAAAATTCAGCTCGACTACCCCGTACAGATCCAAAATGATGAAGATGTCCAGGGTCTTATTGATATGTCATAGTACTTACAGGAATGTATTCCTGTTTTTGTTACATGTACCCCAATTGAAGGGCAGAAGGAAGAAGATGAAGATGAAGAAGAAAGTAGTGGGGTCAAGAAAGAATACGACTTGGAAAAGTTGATTGATTTCAGTAATGACCCGTTGTACATTGCAAACTCATGGGCCCATGGAGAAAAAGATAGAGTTCCCAACTGGGGTGACTTTGATGGAAATGATATGCCTGATATTCCTTCAAAAGATGTAGACCTGAGTATATGGCATCAGTTATCGAGGGTATGGATAGTTTGCAGCTTGAAGATCCTATTTTAGGTGGTGGGAATTATTCTGGGCCATTTTTTGACAATGTCCCCACTGATCCACTTAGGTGGCTTCTTGATTTTCCTCCACAGCCATCAGCATCATCAGGTGGTTCCAGATCGATCCGAGAGGAGAATGGTGTAAAGGTTGGTGATATTTTCTATAATAAAGTCCAATTGAAAGATGTTGTGAAGCAATTCACCTTACTTAAAGGATTTCAATTTGATGTAAAAAAGTCTGACAATAAGCGGTGGGAAATTAAGTGCAAGGCTGAAAATTGTAACTGGTATATACATGCAACCAAGTCCACAGTCGGTGAAGTCTGGGGGATCAACTCTATGAATCCTACCCACACATGTTCAGTTGATCAAATCATGCCACATTACAGACAAGCTGGGGCCCGAGCCTTAAGTCAATTAATGAGATCAAAGTTTGTGATGATTGATCGAATTTATCGGCCTAAGGAAATAATTGTTGACATCGCCGAACGACATAAAATTGATATTTCATACTCACAGGCTTGGCGGGCAAGAAATTGGGCTATAAATTCATTGAAGGGTTCACCAGAGGAATCATTTATGCTTTTATCAGATTATTGCTACAATCTTTAGCGTACTAATCCGGGCACCGTTACTGCTATTGAAACAGATGATGACCATCGATTTCAAAATTTTTTCATGTCATTAGGATGTTCCATTCGTGCATTCAGCCAATATCTCCGCCCGGTTATTTGCATTGACACTACATTCCTTAAAGGTCGATATCTGAGGCATTTATTCATTGCGGTGGCTCTTGATAGTAATGACCAGATATATCTAATCGGTTTCGATGTCGGTAAAAAGGAAGATCATGACACGTGGTGTTGGTTTCTTCCGAGGATTAAAGAATGTATCCATGACCTATCTGAGTTGGCAATAATCTTATATCGACATCATGCTATATATTCGGCAATGGCTGAAGTCTTTCCAGATGTCCACTATGGATGTTGTTGTCATCATCTTCTGTGTAACATGCGGGCAAAGTATAAACGAGACTCAAAGGTATAGTGTTTTAAACAAGTAATTAACATTGTAACAGTTTATCTTTTTCATACATTTTGATTATACTCAGTTTTTCTTATTTTTTACCAACTTATAGGTTGCAGGTGTATATTGGAAAGCGGCAAAATCATACACAGAATCAGACTTTGGGGTGATGATGCAATCTCTTGACTCGATGAACCCTCAAGCTGGAGCTTATCTACGGGATGTCGGATTTGAGCATTGGTGTAGAGCTTACTTTCCGGGACATCGATACAACACCATGACTACTAATATTGCTGAGTCATTTAATGCCCTTGTCAAACATGCACGGGGCCTACCTATAACAATACTCTTAGAGTTTATTCGTGGTACCATGCAGCGCTAGTTTTACTAGTTTATTCGTGGTACCATGAAATTTGAAAATTACATATGAAAAAACCCTAAAACAGAAAAAACGGATATAAAATTCGAAAACTACGCGATCAGAAACCCTAGATAAGAAAATTCTCAATTTACCCCCTCATGAAAATTCCTTAATTGAAAAGGTCCACTGTTATATGACAAATTTCAGAAAAACCCACTGTGTTCTAACGAATCTCCTTCGGCTCTCCAATATTTTAAAAAAGCCACTTTACCTCCCTAACCCACAGTCAATGTCTGCTGACCGTGGGATAAATCGTTTGACCATGGGAAACACTGTTCCCACGGTCGGACTGTCGATCCTTTCGGCAGCCATTTCGACCAAATTTTGGTTGTTTCGGCCTCCGATTTTCACATAAATCAAATCTACATGTTGTATAACACAAAACCCCTCAATCAATTCAACGAAAACAACCAAGAATCAAAACATTTTAAGCATTGTTCAAACCATAAACCCTAAAATTTCAAACCGAAAAATCTCAATCAAATCTCAATAATATGAGCAATAACTTGATCCAAACAAGATTACGGGAGATATACTAACATTCTTTGCCATTTGCGGTTGCCGGAAAGCAAGAAAATCTGTGAAAATGAGGTTCACCATGGGAGAGTAGGAAGCTTTGGAATTTTCTTTGAATTGCACAATGAAAATTGCAAATATTACTGTGGGAAGAAATGAAATTTTGTTGTGTTTATAGAGAGGGGTAGTTTTGTAATTTTTCCAAACCCACAATCACATGGGAAATTTCAAAAAAACTCGATGTGGGCTAAGGACTCTTCCCGACACCCCAATATTTTAAAAAAGCCACTTTACCCCCCTAACCCACAGTCAATGTCTGCTGACCGTGAGATAAATTGTTTGACCGTGGGAAACACTTTTCCCACAGTCGGACTGCCGATCCTTTCGGCAGCTATTTTCGACCAAATTTTGGTCGTTTCAGCCTCCGATTTCCACATAAATCAAATATACACATTGTATAACACAAAACCCCTCAATCAATTCAACGAAAACAACCAAGAATCAAAACATTTTAAACATTGTTCAAACCGTAAACCCTAAAATTTCAAACCGAAAAATCTCAATCAAATCTCAATAATATGAGCAATAAATTGATCCAAACAAGATTACGGGAGATATACTAACCTTCTTTGCCATTTGCGATTGCCAGAAAGCAAGAAAATCAGCGAAAATGAGGTTCGACCGTGGGATGACCGTGGGAAAGGGGAAAGTCTGAATTTTCTTTGAATTTGCACAATAAAATGACCGTGGGAAGTGATGAAATTTGCTGTGTTTATATATGGGGGCAGTTTCGTCATTTCACAAAACCTGGGCATTTTTGCTTAAACCTGAATTTTTTGGGCAATTTCGCTTAGACCCCCTTAATTTTGCCTATTTTTTATAATTTCCCAATAAATAAAGGCATTTGCATTTTAATATTCCTTTGTTGCTGACATGCAAAGGCGACGGTTATTTCACTATTGAAGAATCTATGTATCTAAATTTCGAACCAAATGAAAATTTTACTTCATTATTCTTATTAATTTGTGTGGCAAAACCCATCAATTGGTATCAGAGCGTCATTCTGGGGGATGACTGAAGGGCACGAGGACTCAAGAACTCCAGCGAGAGATGGTTCAGCTGGTACAGGAAGCTGAGCTGCATCAACAACGATTACTCAAAGAATCCATCGACCTCAAGAGCCTGATCTTCATGTAACAGAAGCTAGTTGATCTGACTAAAGAGGGAGTCACGGTGGGAGTAAACCAGAGGTCTTCCTAGGGTCATTCCACGAAGGTGGAGTGTCCAAAGTATAGTGGAGAGGATCTCGACAATTGGTTTATCCGGGCAGAATACTTCTTTCAAGTCTCCTGTGGCGGCATGGCCCTTGAATGGACCTTCCATGCAACCCCGGTGCCTGAACTTGAAAGCAATAACTGGAGGCCCACTGAAAGCCTGGAAAACCTCTAGAGCAAACCCTCTTGGAAAGTTGCGGTGAAAGCAGTGTAAGATGAAATTGAAGTTTCTTCTTCAGGATCGTACACTCTCCTCTCAACTCCTTTGGTAAAGAAGTCTGGAAATGCGGATTGTATGCTCTACCAAGCTATCCGATTTCTTGCATATTTATTGCTTTCCATCCTGTAGAGTAATTGAATCAGGATCAACACTCAATTATATTATAGCCACTGGCCGAGTTTATTCGGTGTTACCATTCAGGCTAAAAGTATGGTTCTTTGCATGGACTGTTTTAAAATCTTTGATGTCCTTCTTGCATCGAAGGCTGAGTTTTGCAGCGCAGAAGCTTTTAAGCATCATTGACAATGGCAAGTTTCTTTGCCTGGGATGGTCAACAAATTCCCTGGTAGTTATTGCAATTTTTCCTGGAGGAAGTAGGAAGCTCTTAACAAATTGCAATGAACAATTGCCAAATAAAGGTGCATTTTACTATAATGTTCTTGAAATAAGCCTCTCTTGATTTGAGCTTTACACCTGAATCATAGATGTGTCGAGCTACAATGTTTTTAGACTTGGACCGAACATTAACTCAGTGAAAGGCCGATCATAATCAACCAGTGGTCAAATTGGTGTAGTTGGATTGATTACTATATAGATCAACAACAAAAATAATATTTGAAACATTTTTCTCTATTTAATCATTATATATAAAATCTGAATTTTATTTATTTAATTAAAGTCTGCTGGTCGCTGCCTCAACCCCTTAGCATTTTTCTCAAAAATCATCTCTAATATTCTTTATGATGTCTTTCTCAAGAGATCCCTGCCTCAACTCCTTAGCGATTCAGTGAATGCTGCAAAATCAGACAAACCAAGATCAATATAGTTCAAACCAATTTAATATTATATTTCACTGATTAGTCGTCTACATGCATCTAGCTGATCCTTGGATTCGATTTGGGCCAACCTGATTCAATCCACCCCTCAATGCATGCCCTCTTATACATATCAATAAAATTAAAATTGTCAAGGAAAGCAAGTACTCACGTTTCACAGTTGGTTTTTGAGGAGACAGGGAAACCAACATCAATGTGGCAACGGGAAGGAAGCTGGCTCAACAACCAATCGTTTATCGGCACTGGCCCGGCACCTTTCTTTAAGCAGCGGCAAATATCTTTCTTGTCGTCAACGCTTTTCACGGATTGAGCAAGCTGTTGCAGCCCAATGCAGCAGGTAATGCCAGGGTCTTTTGCCTTGCCAGTGACATAGTCCACACATCCAGCTGCTTTATAAACCAGAGAGCTACATTTAACTGTCGCCTCACCGTCATTGGCAAGGAAGAAAAGGACTGAGAGGAGAAGCAGCATGGAGAAATAGAGGTTCTTCATGGCTAAATATGGTAATGTAACAGTCATAATAAGATCACCCTGGTACTATGATGATGAGCTTGTTTTCTTGATGGGAAAATGAAGTGGGGACGAGGGGTTTATATAGTGAAGCTAAGGGTAGCCAAGTCCGGTTTGAAAACTTCTACAAACTAAAAAAATTTTAAATCAAACCAAACCCTAGTGATCATGCTCTGTTGAACAAAAGTGGAAATAATTAAATAATAATTTTATTAATATTGAACAATTTTACGAAACCACACCCAGACACCTACTTCTCACAACACTCACTCAAACGCAAACTCACAGCACTCAATCCACTTAACTGACTCTTTATTTTACAGCAACTCTTAACTCACGGCACACACTCTTTTTCTTTGCAGCTCAGAGCTCACACTTCCTATTTTGCACACACAAATGGCTGGACTTCAGGCCTATTTATGCTTGTTAAAGTCGGTTAAATAGCCGACTTGAATTCGTCTTCATGCTTTCTCAAGTGGCGGCCTGTTGCTAGTTGGTTTCAAGGAAAAATCTAGACATGCAGTGCACATGCTTCTTGATTTTTAGAGAGGCAGCAGCTACTTGCAATGAAACCCCACCCGTATTGGTTGGACAGGTAAACTAGGAGCACAATAATCAGAACCAAATAAGTCAAAGTTAAAAAAACGTGACCTAAATTTTTTCTCGAACCCAAATTTTTTTCTATAAATTCTAATATTTTACTGATTTTGTTAACTCATAGGGTCAGGCAGCAGCAACTTGCAACTATCGGAGGCCATGCTTTCTCTTGTGTGATAAAGAAAATTCTGGAGAGAGAGAGGCGATGCTTATATTTAACAGCTTCCAAAGTCTAAATGATATTTCAAATGAAATAAAACTATATATGAATGGCATCTTTGAATTGTGATCGATTACAAGGAATTAAAAAAAAAACAAAATTAAATGAAACCGGGTAGAATTTGTCCAAACCAGCTGTAGAATTTACTTAAGATTGAAAGACTTGTTCAGCTTCATCTTCTGATTTTGAGTTTCAAACAGATTCTGATATATATACCTAATTAATGTTGTTTGTTTTGCTCTTCAAAGAGACCACTCCTCTCGGGTCACCAAATTCACCCTTGATAACCATAAGTAGAAACTAATCCCATGGTTTTAAAAACCAGCATCGATAACCACAAGTGGGAAATTAATCTCATAGTCTTAAAATTCGGATGGGACTAGTTGGATCGTCATCCAGCAGTAAGAACAGTTTTGATTCACCTAAAAACTATTTTTTTGAGTTAAACCAAATTGAAAATAATAGTTCAACCGGTTAGATTGAATGAAACCCACATTTAACATTATAAAAAATCAAAATTAAAAAAATCAGTATTAGGATTTGGACCTAAAATCTCATTTATCAATTTTAAACAAGTGTATTATCAATCAAATTTTATTTTTGTTTTAAAATAATTCTGAATTAGACCATTTGGACCAAGTAGTTCAACCAATTGAATTGGGTAAAAACCGGGTTTGACCTGGTCAGCGGAACAAACAATATTTTAAAAACAAGATTTTTAAATTATTCAAGAATAAATTATTGTACATGTTTAATATCTCATCTCTTTTAAGTACTCTCTTAAATAAATTAGTATTTGTTCGAATGATTAATTTAGTTCTAATTAAAGATAAAAAAAAATTAGAAAGATGGCATAAAACAAGTATTTTTGTTACATTTGTTTGTTGTAAATAATTTATTGAAAAGAGTTTATATGAAAAGATATTGTATATTAATTTATACTATTGAAAATGAATTTATAAGTATCGTACACACGTTGATTTATCTTTATATGATATAGTAATTTTAAATTAAAAATAAGCTATCAATAAAATACATAATGACACGTCAATTTTTATATTCATATTTATGTAACTATAACAAGGTTAAACTTACAAATATAAAACTTTTATACGATATTGATAGAAAAAATGATGCATCCATTGGAAATGAAAACAATAGCTTCTTTTGGAACAGATTTCATTGGAGAATAGTGACACTAACTAAGTTTAGTCAAATCGATCCATTATCTATGATCCATCTATCTATCAACTGTAATGAAATTTTCATATCTCATTCAATTTATATTCAATTTCTAATCATTTTCAATGAATAAAACCAATATTTTCATAATGACCTAGTGGAGAGGACACTCTTGTTAAACTGACAATCACACTATTTGACTTATGGTTAGATTAATTAACTATCTAAAAATAATATTTAAAATAATTTTATATAATTTATCATTAAATATATAATTTGAGTTATTTTATCATCAAAATAAATTTAGTTTTATGATATATGTGTTCAAAATTGATAAATGAGATCTTAAGTTAAAGTTGGAATAATGATTTTTTAATATTGATTTTCTCATGGTAGTCGGGTCGAACTCGATTTTTTCTCAATCTAACCATTCGAGCTACCCAATTCAATTCAGTGTAATTCCAAAAATGATTTCCAAATAAACTAAAACTATTTTTACTGGCAAGTGAGGGTTTAATCGGTCAGACCAACTAATCCGATCCAATTTTTAAAACCATGAAAAAAACTACAATTACACAATAAAGTTATCTATCTCTTAGATTTGCTATGCTTTGTCTTCATTTTTCTTTTCTTCTTCCATTGACATATGAGTAAGATCAAGACAATAGTAATTGTATTTTGTTTGAAGATCTTCGTGGCATAAACAACATACTATACTTGATGCGGATTCAAGGCCAAAATCATCTACAAATCTTTATTCGACCCAAAAAAGATAAAAGATATTACTGTAAACACTAATTCAACATATATTCTTCAATGCATGCGAGACAAAGCCAATTAACTCTAATTGGGTCTTATCCATCCAACTCAAGTCTTGGGTAACTCCAATAGCCCAAATCCAACTTTGGGTTATATCATGCTCAAACAGGACAAAGTTATGTTATTTGGAAAAAAAACATATGAGGAACTTTCCTAGTCCACTATTTGTTCACTCATTTGATGATAATTTATTTAAATTTAGTTTGAAATCAATTTTGGGGAAAGACAAGGTTGACTTTCCTAATCGACTACTTATTCACTCTCTTCGTAATAAAATATTTGAATTTGAATTGAGATCCATCTTTTGTACTAGTTCTAACGTTTGCTATTTAGATTATGGATTTGTTCTAGTGGTCAAAGATTGTATTATGGATTGCACCACTTTGTATTTGGCCTATATAAATGGTCTTATTATCGCTTCTAATCTTTAAACTTAAAGTTTATTTGGATGGAAATTTCTAGATTGCCCTTGAGAGAGTTTTCTTAAATAATCAATTTCCACAGTTCAGGTCTTGTAGCTTGTATTTGTCAATATCAGGATGGCATATTAAAGTTTACGAGGTATTCAAATATTCCCTAATTGAACATGTATAAAAGCATCTTATCTACCCTAAAACTTTATTTGTACTGCATAATTTAAAGAGAGAAGAAGAAAGAGGGTAACCGAATTGTAACTCAATGAGAGCTCACAGTGATATCCACCCGAGATGAGCAAAACAACTCTCCAGGATTGCATGAATTTTATTTTGCGGCAATCTCTTCTTCCTTATACAGAAGAAAATGAAAAATATTCAGCATAATTGAATTGTCATTCTAATTAGCATTAACCTTGGCACCCATCAACATAATTGAATTGTCATTCTAGTTTCCACAAGTATACCTCATCAACATTACAATCTGCTTTTCCCAAGTCAGCACAAGGGCAGATCACCATCCAATGTGGCTCTGGAATGTACTGAAATTTATAATGCAGTAAAGACAACAAGAAACCAGCTCCAGACGCACACCTAGATTTCATCACATCAATCTCACCATCTCACCTTGAAAATCTGTGTCACAAATAGAGTCCAAGTAAATAACATATATTGAGAAGATATAGAATTTACAAGGTGTTACAGGTCAAAGAGAGAGATTCACCAGATGTAACCAGTAAAAAGTGCAGTGCCAAGTCTTGTTCAGTTAATAATGTGATTTCTGATTTGATCGCCCTTAGTCCTCTGGTCATGACCACAGTAAAGACTTACATCACATTCTTATATTAAATCCAACTATATCCTGGATCCTTAACAACATCATTTTCATTCATTAGCTGTCTCACAGCCCTCAAGTCCTCCCATCTTCCTAGAGAAGAATAGATGTTAACAAGAAGTGAATAAGTAGCAGAATTTTTTGGGTCTAAGCGAAAGAGTTCTTCTGCTGCCCTTTTTGCTAAGCTTATATTAGAGTGCACTCGACAAGAACTTAAAAGAACCTCCCATATAACTGGATCATCTTTATATGGCATCTCATCTATAAGCATTTCTGCTTCATGGAAACGACCAGCCCTACCTAGACAGTCCACCATGCATGTATAGTGATCTAACTTCGGCTCCAGATGATGTTCTTGCTTCATGGAATTGAAGATTTCAACCCCTGCATCAACCAGTCCCGAGTGGCTGCAAGCAGTCAAAACAGCAACAAAGGTTATATCATCAGGTTTCTCACCTGAAGCAATCATGTTCTTGTAGAGACATATAGCCTCATCTCCATATCCATTCTGAGCATATCCATGTATCATCTCATTCCAAGTGACAGAATTTTTGCCATGCATCATATCAAAAAACTTCCTAGCTCCATCTACATCACCACATTTGCAATACATATCAATAAGTGCACTCCCAACAAAGACATCATTAACACATCCATCTTTCTCAATTTGAGCGTGAACCTGTCTGCCCTGAAACGAGTAAGATAACTTTGCACAACAACTCAACACAGTCGCAAAAGAGAATTGAGTAGGAAACATCTCGTTTTTTCGCATTTGCTTAAAGAAAATCAAAGCTTCTCTATCTTGAGAATTGAGCGTATAACCTGCAATCATAGAGTTCCAACAGACGATATCCAGTTCAGGCATTTTAGAGAATATGAGTTCTGCCAATTCTATCTTCTGACACTTTGAATAAACACCTATTAGTCCACTGGCAACAAAATTGTCAATATGAAAGTCATCTTTCTGTGAGACAGCATGGATTTGTTTCCCAGCCTCCAAAAACCCCATTGCTGAACAAGAACTGAGGATAATAGCCAAAGTAGTCCGATCAGGTTGCAACCCTCGAAACTGCATTTCCCTGAACAGCTTTATAGCTTCCTTGTGATTCTCATTTTGGGAATAGCCAGAGATCATAGCGTTCCATGAACTCACACTAGGAATCAACATGCTATCAAACATTTCTCGTCCGGTTTCAATATCCCCAGACTTGACACATGCTGCAAGCATATTAATATAAGTGACTTCGTCAGGTTCAAAGCCACCAACTTGCATTCTTTTCAAACATTCAACAGCTTTCTTGCTTTCATATCTCTGGCCATACCCAGCTATCATAACATTCCAAGAAACAACACTGACTTCAGAGAGATTAGCAAACACCACTTCAGCACTGTCCATGTCCCCATTCTTTGCATACATATCAAGTAACGAATTACTCAAATGAAGATCTCCTTTAAACCCAAGTTTAATTGTAAGACAGTGCACTTGTTTCCCATGCACATTACTGAAAAACCCATCATCATTCTCAACAAAACCATCAGAATCCCCTCTGCTTCCTCCTCTAGCACAAACACCCAAAACACTAGACAGCGACACAGAATCAATACAAACACCTTTCCTACACATCAACCTAAACATCTCCAGAGCCTCACCAACTCTATCTGTCAGCGCTAACCCACCCATCATTGTGGTAAAACTAACTTCATTAGGCTCATCCATCTCCCCAAAAACTCGAACGGCACATTTTGTCCACCCACACTTAGCATACACACACAACAAAGCATTACCCACATAAATATTCTTATCAAGACCAATCTTAACCGCCAGGCCATGACACCTCCTCCCTTGCACAACATCCAACACAGCAGCACACGCACTCAAAACACTCGCCAATGTGAAATTGGTAGGCAAATAACCTTCCTCAGTCATCCGACTATAAATCCTCAATGCCTTTTCTTCAAACCCTTTTCGTACCAGTGCGGTAATCACATTATTCCATGAGACAACATTTCTTTCCGGCATTTCATCGAACAACTTAGACGCGAGTTCTAAATTTTGGGCCCTACATTGGGCGCTCAAGATTGCGTTCCAAGAAAAGATGTCTCTGCGCGGCATTTGATCGAACAGGTGTTGTGCAGATTTTGGGTTGTTGCATTTAGAATAAAATTCAATGAGCCGATTGGAGAGGAAGGTGTCATTGAAAAGGCCATTGCGAAGAACGTAAGCGTGAATAAGCTTGCCTGATAAATGGGCTTTCTTGTCTATGCAAGACTGCAAGAGATTTGCCACGTGCAGGAAGATGGTCGTTTTTTTCGGTTGCATATTTGTTTGCGCGGGTAAATTATTATTTGAATGGTTTAATTTGTAGGATAAAAAAAATAGGTGGGACCGTGGGAACCTTTCATGGTTAATTATAATTTTACCCTTCAAGGATCCTCACCCAGAGCTAGGTGCGGCAATAACCCACTCGTGTGTTATTAGTAAATAACAATTAAATTACATAATAATATGCCAATTTTTACATCTCTATTCACACTTTGATAGGGTAGTCGAAAGATAAATGATCATATTACTTTTAATTATTTTATTTTTTATAATATTACTAAATTACCTCTAATCATGGTCATCAACGATCTAATCAAATCAAGTTGACGAAATTATAATTAAAAAAATGGGTAACTCTGGCTAATCACACTAAGCAACGTGTGATATGCTAAATTTGGCAAGCTCATACTTGGAAAGCTGCTAAGCAATGGTTGGATCGCACTTAAGATATGATTCAATGGGTAAAACTAGATAGGTGCAATTAGGGGGTCAAAATATACACCATGCAGGTGTACACTTATTTGGTGTAATTCCAATCAAATTGCAGGTTTTTCAATTCAATTTGATAATTTATACTAGAATACGTTTTTTCAAAATTTTGAAAAGAAAAATGATTTTTATTCTTTTCTAAAATTAGATTTTTACTAAAGGCTGAAAGACTTATTCCCACCTAAGGTTTAATCTATTCTCAAATACACATTTACAAGGTTTTAAAAACTCACATACTTATTTATTAGTTAATTTCTGTTAGAATTTTTAGTAAGGGTTAAGGATAAAACTGTTATTTTACCAATAACATTAAAAAATATATAATTTTATTCATTCCCCCCCACCCCCCCAAGGTTTTGAAAATGGGCATTTCACCCTAGACCTCAACTTTGAAAAGTGACTTTTTTCCTCTACATCCCTAGGATTTTCTTCTCTCTAGCGACAGGCACCATGTCCTTCCTCCCTTCTCCTGCTACCACTATCAACGACTCCGATGACAAACGAAGAAGCTTTGACCAACGACAGATCATAAACGAATCGAATCGAAGATGAAAAATCAGATTCATCGTGTTTTTATCAAATCGGCTCTAAATCTATCACATTTTCGTCGATTGCAACTGACAAAGCCAAATCGTTGGCTCTTCATTGATTCCAAAAATGATTGTCAATTGCAGCCAACAAAGTTAAGTCAATGACCTTATCAATTTGTCTTTGTCCAAACGAAGACTCGTCTTCACACGAGTCCACAAGAAGGGAGAGAGATTATCGGATAGTGCCAGTTGTCAAAGAGGGTGAAGTTTTGTAGGAAAATTAAAATCCTAGAAAGAAAAGTGAATTTTTTAAAATTTAATTATAAGAAAAAAAATTATTATTATTTTAAATATAAAAAAAAATGAGATAAAATTATATATTTTTTAATATTACTGATAAGATAATAGTTTTATTTTTAGTTTTAATTAAAAATTTGATTAAAAATTAATTTATCAATAAATATTTAAATTTTTAAAACTTTGTAAATGTGTATCGAGAATTATACTACAACTTGGACAGAAATAAGTCATTTGGCGTTTTCTAAAATAGATGTTTTATCTCCTACGACAAGACCTGAACAAACCCACGGGTAGTAACTTTTCGAAATGACCCACCGATACAGATAAGAATTGTTCCAGCTTGTAGCTCGCAAAAGAAGCCTCAAATACAACATGATCACTTCTAAAACCACACAACAGAATTCATTAAATAGCTATTTCGGAGTCACTCCACTCCGTTTGACAATTACATACAATTACTCTTCTACCGTACTGGTGGCACGAAAGCATCTATCAAGCCACCATCTCCTGCATTATCAAAGACAAATGTATATGGAACCCTTAACTTCCACGGCTATAATTTCATACCCGGTTGTTTTCAGAAAGCTAATAAACAACTGCATGCCCAGTTCATTGTTAATAAAATCAACTCCAATGCTTCATTGGGTGCAAAGATTTTGGGTTTTTATGTTCTTTATTGGAATTTTATGGGCGCCAGACTTGCTCTTCTGTAATTATGGCTTGTAGAGCTCTGTAGATGTTAGATTAGGGAAGATGGTTCACGAGACGATTTGTGAACTGGGGTGAGTTTGATGTGTTTGTGGGGAATTCTTTGACTCAGTTTAATGCAGAGAAAGGTTGACTTGCTGATGAGCGCGTTGTTTGTTCGATGAAATGTCTGAGAGAGATTCTGTTTTGTTGAATGTGATGTTTAATGGGCATGTAAAATGTGGGGAAGCAGATAATGCAATAGAGAGATGTTTAAAGAACCGAGAAGAAGTGAGATGAAACCGAATTCTGTGACATTAGCTTGTGTTTTGTTTGTGCTGCTGAAGGAATGATTGAATTTGGTATGCAACTTCTTGGCTTAGCAGTAAGTTCTGGTTTGGAGTTTGACTAGCACTGTTGGCTACGTATTCAAAGCGTGAGCTGTTGTGTGATGCACAGAAATTGTTCGAATTGATGCCTCGGATTGATTTGGTGACATGGAAAGGGATGATTGATGGACAAGTACAAAATGGTTTTTGGAAGAGGCTTTAGATTTGTTTCATAAGATGACATCTTCTTGCGCTAAACCAGACCCAATCACCTTTTCAAGTTTTCTTCCTTCAGCTGCTGTATTAGCATGTCTTAAACAAGGTAAGGAAATTCATGGTTATATGATACGAAATGGTGTGCCTTTGTATGCATTGTTGAAGAGTGCACTTACTGACTTATACTTCGAGTGCAGGGATCTGGAAATGGCATGCAAGACTGTTAACCTGAGCACCACTAGTGATGTTGCAATGTGCACAGCAATGATTTCTGGCTTTGTACTTAAATGGGATGAACGACAATGCTTCAAAGAAATTTAGTTTTTAATTCAAGAGAAAATGAGTCCAAATGCTGTAACCCTAGCAAGTATATTACCAGCAATTGCTGGTTTGGCTGCTCTGGAATTGGGGAAGGAATTATATGGCAACATCCTAGAGAACAGGCTTGATAGGAAATGTGTAGGAAGTTCAATGGTTAAAATGTATGCAAAGTATGGAAGGCTGAATCTTGCTCGTAAAATTTTTTTAGAATGTTTGGAAAAGATGCTATTTGTTGGAATTCAATGATCAGAAGTTGTACCTATAATGGGAGACCACAGGAGGCATTAATCTTTTTCATCAAATGGCGTTGGGAGGATTGAAATATGACCGTGTGAGCATATCAGCTGCTCTTTCTGCTTGTGCAAATTTACCTGTGCTGCATTTTGGGAAAGAGATTGATGGTTTCATGATCAAAGGTACTTGCAGCTTTGATCTTTTTTGCTGAGGGTGCTCTGATAACATGTATGCTAAATGTGGAATATTGTATTTGTGTTTGACATAATGCATGGGAAGAATGAAATGGCGGGGAATAGCATCATTGCTGCTTATGGAAGCCATGGTTACCTTGAGGACTCTCTTACTCTTCAATGAAATGCTGGAAAATAAAATTCAGCCTAATCATGTCACCTTTCCTGTAATAATCTATGCTTGTGCTCACACTGGCCAAGTTGATGATGGAATTCACTACTTCTGTTGTATGACCCAAGAATATGGGATCCCAGCTCATCAGGATCATTTATGCATGAGTGGTAGATCTGTTTGGTCATTTGGATAAATACGGTGCCATTTTCATCTGATGCAGCTGTTTGGGGAACACTGGTTGGAGTGTGCCAAGTCCATGGCAATGTTGAGTAAGCCGAAGTAGCTACAAGTTCTTTTTTTTTTTAAAATGAAAGAAAGAGGAGTTGAAAAGGTTCCTGGGTATAGCTGGATTTTGGTTAACAAAACAACCCATATTTTTGTTGCTGCGGATGAAAGTCACCCAGAGTCTGCTCAGATCTGTACATTGCTGAAGAATCTTCTACGTTAGTTGACCATATCTGCCACTGCATCCACACCACAAACCTTGAAGATGTGATTACCGAAGAATGACCACTTCTTCATCTCCTCACCCTATCATCAAAGGAATGTTCTTCAAACAAAGGTATTGCTCATCCATCTACAAGAACCATATTTTTTTTATGTATAAACTTGCATATTCTACAAGGTAGAATCAATACATGACAGTGACAAACTGACAATAGAAAATGAATTAAAAATTATTAGACTTGTAAAAATGTAGTTTAATAGATTCTACTGTAATTTTATCTAATAGACGGGCTTACCAATAACGAAAAGTTGCCACTGCAGCATCAAAATTCTTAATTTGTTTAGGGAATTATTAGTTTTTCTGTTGAGCTACATATAAGAAAATACATTAGCTTTGATGATTTTTTAGTCTAAAAACATATGTTGAATGACACAAACCAAAAGAACAAAGGAGTTCGGCGAACATGAGGATCTGGTCCTGTTCATAGAAAGTTAACCTCTAGGAGCATGAGAAGAACTACCAAAAATGGTAACAATTTAGATCACATTTAATTGGATTTTTCTAGCTGGGTAAGATAATAGATTAAACAGATTCTACAATCCATAAGACTGTTATGTCTATAAAAGAATTAGATGCTCAAGAAATATTTTCTAGAAGGATACGCTTGACTCAAACAAATCTCAAGGAAATTAAAGAATTAGATGCTCAAGATATATTTTCTAGAAGGATACGCTTGACTCGAACAAATCTCAAGGAAATTAGAAGTGACTTAGAAAACTAAGTTTATTGGTCAATTTCCACTTATTTTGGTAAAGCTGATTAGATTCCTTAAAGGATTAGAGGAAACATTCATGCACCTAACTCTTACATCTTTAACTTAATCTAATGCTATAGGGAATAGAATTTATTGAAGTCAAAAAGAGAAACAATTAATATTGCCAATTGAATTATTAATTACTTTCTTGGCTGCTGGATTAAAATAGAAGAAAGCTAAGTGTCAGTAACACGTTTTGGATCTAATACCTCAGGAATTTTTATTCATATTTCTTGAATTTCATTAGCAGCATAGGAAATAATTGTGGATTGGCATTATTTCTGCATCTTCTTTTTGTTAACAGATCTTGAGCTGTACTTGTTTGTGATTCTATTTGTATGCTTGAGTAATTTGAGGACATAACTGCGTATTCCTAGGCACTGTGCTCAAACTTTTACATATCTCATTTCCATATCAGAAATTCTAAAGATTTGTAGGGAAAGTCTGCTTTTGAATATGGTGTGTAGGGTAGAGATGTTAAATGAGTCAAGCTGACTTACCATGATGTGTCACAATCTAACAAATATTTTCTGGAAGTACAATGACACACGATTCACTAGTCTCAGTTTCACCCCACACCACTTAGGCCATGTTGGCATATAAATCTTGATTTTTCTCAACGTTCTTGCATTATTTCATGTAACACCTTTTGATCTTGTTGTACCGCATCAAGCCTAATTTAGAAAGAAAATCCCCAACAACAGGAAAACGCTTAAAAATCCAAAGTACACCCACGAATCACAGCTTAAACGACACAAACACAAATCTGATTTGAACCTTGGAACAACAAAAACTCTCCAGGATATGTAAAAGGATGAAAATTTTCTTTCACTAGTCCATACAAAAGAAGCAAGTTGTGCGTGAATTGAAGGAAGTTTTGTCCTCATCAAAGCTCAAAGTCTTTCTCTTCAACTACTTTATTGAGAAAAATGTTGAAAATGAAGATGATAATGGCCCATAAGTAGACTTGGTCTTGGTATAATTAAAGCCAAATTGTGGTTGTAAACAGATGTCCCTAAAGCAAGAAACACCTTTTTGGAAAAAATTTGGCTTTATCGCGAAATGGGATTTTCATCATGTAATCAACCATTAAAATGGAAGTAATAATTGATAATTATATCAAAATCCTGTTCTTTGATAAAGATTTTTTTGTTCTAACAAGATATCTAGGATTTTTTGTTTTGTCATGGTTTTGGTGAGTGTTGACACAACTATAATTGCAATTGTTAGGTTAGGCTCTTTGAAATTCATTGATTTGGTGGTTGGACTTGGTCAAATGGGATTCCTTATCACAAAAAAATATATTAAAAAATACTTAGACCAAGGTAACTGATAAGTTATTGATCTAATGCTTGAAAAAAATATTAATTGATTGAAGAGCAATAGTATGTAGACACACTTTTGAGTACATCATTAGGTATATAAATGATATATTATCATATGATTTGATATTATTTAAAATCACCCGGATACATAGTTTTTATTATTGATAAGATCACCAATATCACAATATAAATGAACTTTCACTTTAAAACCATCAAAATTTGAATCCCATTTTAGAATTCATAATGTTTTCACCCAAACCCATATTCACATTCATTATAGGAATCAAAACTGAACCAAGTTTGAGTTGGTTTTGATCGAATCATAAGTTAAATTATTTTCAAATTTCAATTCATCAAACTCGAATTAATTTTTTTATATTTAAATCAATTTCAAATTTAGCATATTGAAACCAAATTGATGTGGCTGAAAAAGTGTCTTTAAAGTAACATCCACTAGAAAAAATGGGCCTTTGCCTGAATTGGATTGTGCATCATTTGACAGTGTATGGAAGCAATAATTGAATTAACAAATTAAAATTTTATTTAATTTTTTTATTGGGATTTCTCTTAACCACTTAGATAGCTTAATATATATATGTATATATTTTTTTAAGATCATGGTTTTGATGGTGACCTCAATGCTTTTGCACTATCAATTTCTTGAAATTTTAAATAGGAGAATTTGATAATTTATTATTTGTTTGGTATCAAGTTCTTCTTTGTTTTTTCAAATAAGCCTCGCAATGCAAATTGCCTACATTTGTTAAAAGAAATATTTTATGAGTTTTTACCTTTGAAATTCGATGAAATAATTAAAAAAAATTAGAGTTTTATAAAGTTGGATTCGATTCAAATCGGGTCTAAATAAGACTAATTTAAAATCAAATCAAGATTGAAAAATTAAAACTTAAATTTGGATTGAAAATAATTAAATATTTTTTTAAATAAAAATTTTTCCAAAAGCTTTTTATTATAATTTTAGCTTTAAATCACATTCAGATCAGAACACAGCTGGGCTTCTTCACTTTTTTGTTTTTCAATTTTCTCCGCTTTTGAGCTTTAGTTTGGTATTGAAAGCGTCTTAAAACCAATCAATCAATGAATTGGCCTGATTGGTTAATATTTAATTGAAATTATATGTATTCAATTTTAAGTATTTACATAATATATTATTATAATAATTTTTAAATTAAAAATAAAATAATATATAATTATATAATTTTAAATATATAAAATTAGCCGGATATATTTTGGTGGATTTTTCAACTGTTTTCAAGTCAGAAATTTCAAAATTTAGGTTGGCAATGGCAACACAACAAAAAATGTATTTGTGTCAATAATATCATATCAGAAAAATTCCCCACAATCATTATAACATATTGAAAAATGGATTATTCATATGCACACATTTAATCTAAATTTGAATTAATTTGCTCAAATTTACAATTAAATTCGAATAAATTAATTTTAAAGTAAAGTTTTAATTTGATAATTTAATATAAAATCGATTTATTTATCTATTTAATAATTTTTTTTATTTTTTTAATAATAATATTCACTTCACCGATGAATTTATTATGCAATAATTTAAGTTGTGTATCATAATTTCAATCGAAACTCAAATTAGTTTTAGATTCATCTCGGTTGGGATCAAATCTACTCTCCACATGCACCATATCCATTTATTATATTTTTTATTTTATTATTATTATAATAATAATAATAATAGCAGTAATTATCCAAAATTAGGTTGTTCAACATTTTGTGCCTTCTTTCTCTTCTTTTTTTCATAAGCAATCCCTCTAGCTTTGCTCTGTTCATCTCTAATTTCCTTAAGGTAAAGCCTCACAGCAGGGACGCCAAAAGGGTTATTCTCCGGCCGGCCTCCGTTCTCCTCAAAGGCTGCCCGGAGTCTCCCTATAATCGCGTCGAGGCTCCCCCACGCCTGGCGGAGTGGGCAGGGACAAGGAGCCGGCGTCTGAGAGAACCCAAAAAAGGGACAATTCTGAGCATGCACCTTGGTTTTGCCAAACTGATCGAGATACTTCAAAAACTCAAGCACATGAGCTCCGCTACAACGCGACAGAGCCAGCGGCGGGCGGTGCTGGCTGAGATACTGCAGAAACGTGTTCCAGTCTCGCCTTTTCTGCGTCTCGTATCGACTGAATAAAGGTAACACCAGCGGCGGAGAAGGAGAAAAGACTGAAAGTGAAGATAAAACTGAATGGTTTTGGTGTTGGCGGTTGCGGTTGTTCTCAGTGCGAGAAGTGTTGGTAGTAGAGGAGTAGCAAGCGGAGGCAGCGGCTGCAGCTATGGCGGCTGACATGGTTGAGTTGAAATTATTGTGGTGGCCCTCTGGGACAACGATGGAATTCCGAAAAGGCTTAAAAGAAATGGAAGAAGAGGAGTTTGAAGGCTATCTGATAGGAAAGATGCAAGATGGAGATGGAGAATCAGTGGTATATATAAAGAAGGAGAGGGCAGCTGGAGCCGAAGAAGCTGGTGACGACAGAATAAGAAATGGAGGAGACAAGAGATGGCCCATGTAGAGAAAAATCCACGTCAAGAAATAGTGTGATTGATTTGGATTATTTATTGCCACTTTTAAACGTCATTTGCCACCCCCAACACAAATATTTTCCATCAAATTTTTGGAATTATTAGATAAATTAGAAAGTGATACCCACTTATTTAAAATTATTTTAATATTTTTTTAATAATAAATTAAGAATAAAATAATACTTATTCGTAAAATACAATATAAGTATTTAAGCACACTATAAAAATTTTCTATTATGAAATTTTTATCATAGACATAAGACAGTTTCATAATATTTTTATAAATCAAGCATACAAATTTTGTACACATTAACGTTTTTTGAAATATTTGTATTACCCTAAGAATGTTGGAGTAGAAGTTCAAACGAATGATTGTTAGTGGTCAAGCTTCATCAAGAAGGTTTTTCGTTTAAAAAAAATCGTATCTATTATAAAGGGATGGTCAAACTCGATCAAAAGAAGATTTTTATCACTTAAAATACACTTAAGAGGTAACGAATGATTGTTATGTTCCACCCCAAATAAATGGTCAAGCTTCATCAAGAAGGTTTTTCGTAAAAAAAAATCATATTTATTATAAAGGGATAGTCAGACTCGATCAAAAGGAGATTCTCATCACTTAAAATGCAATTAAGAGGTAACGAATGATTGTTAAGCTCTACCCCCAAAGAAGTGGTCAAGCTTCATAAAAAAGGTTTTTCGTAGAAAAAAAGTCATATTTATTATAAAGGGATGGTCAGACTTGACCAAAAGGAGATTCTTATCATTGAAAATACACTTAAGAGGTATTTGGTTCGAGTATTTAAAGATTACTCTAATAATTTTTCTTTTATTACTAATATTATTTGTACTTAAAATATAAAAAAATTACCAAACTAATTATGCTTTTATTATAATTTTATTTTTATTTATTAAATTTTTAAAGTAAAATACTTTTATTTTCAATTAATATAAGAAGTAACATAAATAATATTTTTAAATAGTTATAGTCAATGATATTTAAAAAAATAATATTTTTTTATTTTTTTATTACGTATAACCAAATACAATAATAATTAATACCTACAAGTTATTATCAAATATTGTAATAATTTATAACTAATAATCTTCTAAATAATATATTTATATGGAAATATTTTATATTTGATAATAAAAAATTATCCGAACTAAACGTATCATTATTGATTACATCTTATATTACCATATGGTAGTAAAAACTTTTGTAGGTATTTAAAAGGAGATATTGTCGGTCTCTCTAGCTCTTATTGTAGAGATTTTGGTTTACCTTAGTTTGTGTCTTGGGTTGTCCTCTTCATCGAGAAGGATGAGTGTTAATTGTTCTCGTATCCATCTATTAAAAAACTCATTATTTTTATTAATATATACTTTTACTTACCAAAAAAAAAATCTTATTTCATATATCTCATGGGATATATATTATACATGATTCAATAAGAAAGAAGGTCGAGCGAACACCATTTTTCTAAAGGAATTGATACATCGATACGATAAACTATAAATTTTTTTCAACTAAAAGGTGTTTAATCTCAAATTTAAATTTGAATTGAACAAATTAAATTTCAGTCTTAATTTATCGATCTCAAGCAAGAATCAAACTCGTTTTTAGAAATCGAGTTAAGTTTTAACTTGTTCAAATTATATTTAAAATTAAATTATTTTTTAAATCAAATTCAAATTTTAATTCATCAATCTTAAATAAAGCTCGAATCTAACTCTTTTGAATTCAAATAAAGTTTGATTTGACTTTAACTCAAAGCGAATCCTACACTACAAGTCATGAACACTTTAGCATATAATATTTATTTACTTTATAAATAGGATCAATTCTGTCAATAATTAAGGAAAAATTGGAATAATTATAGAAAAAGTACTTGATATAAATATGATGAAACAGATAGCGCAGGAGGAGGAATATTTCTATACCTCCTGCTTCCACCTCCTGAAAATATTAAATAAATAATACAGTGGAAAAATCTCATGCTTAATCATTTTCATTAATGGATACCCAACTTTGTTGATTACAGCTTGATAAGTTGCCTCAACTGGCTTCCAATCAATACACGGTATCGTCTCCTACACGGCTACGCTATGTATTCTCAATAGTAGGAGGATTGCTGGCTCCCCATTGTCCTTGTCCATGCTTGAATTTGTCCATGATCAGCCTCAAAAACTTGTGTGAGATTAGAGAGTATAAATGAAAGTTCATATTTTTCTTTTTTATATGAGATTCAAGGATTATATTTTACGTTCTTTTTAAAATGAGATTCAAGTCTTTAAATTTTTTATATCATTACACTTTTTTTTATGTGTATGATGTTCATTATTAGCTTTTCAATTTCAAAGTGAATTGTCTAGAAAGGTGAAGAGATTTGGTTTGTTTCTTTTGATAGATGATAGTTGAATTACGTTATAATACTATTCACCCACTCAACCTTGGGTTAATTTGATTTAACGACCAAAATAAGTTTTTGTCATACGTTAGATTAGAGTTGACATCGATTTCTAGTTTAATTGTCTATTCTAAGTTTTAAATCAGTATTTTACAAAAAGAATTAGGGAAAGTTTCTAAATTATTGGAAAAACATTTTACAACATAAAAAGAAAATGTAATACTATATATACTCATTTTGAGGGTATAAAAATATAAATACTTATATATATTATCATATGATTAAGTGTTTTTTTTATTATTAATTTAAAATATCTAATCATATGACAATACATATTAAATATGTATTTATTTATATATTTAAATAGGTACGTATAATTTTATTAAAAAGGAAAAAGAAAAAACAAGTCAGTTAGTGAACTTTGTTTTGTAATTTCTGAATCGCAAGACAAATTATCAATTTAAATAACGTGAACAAAAAGAAGTTGATTAATATTTTTAAACCTGGATTGGGTGTTGACGCAATCAAATGATTGGTCTACAGGTTGATCGGTCTAATCATATGACATCAATATGATTATCAAACTAATTTGATTTAACAATTGAACTGTAATTTGATACTATTCACCTAGTTTAATCCCATATCGATCTCATCCAATGCTAAAACGGGTTTCAGCCAAAAACCTTGACTGAATTTGACACTAATTTACAATTGACAAGTTGGGGTTGGGGTTTTGAATATACAACTCCACAATAATTATTAAGTGGATCAAATTGTATATCTTTATTTTTCCAACCAAACATATTACATCATATCACAAATTTTATGGTCACCAATACTTTGTTATAGTGTTAAGTTGACCTATAATTAGTAAAATGACAAAAATAACCACGAGTCGGAATCTATATTTCTAAGTTTATAGTTTAAATTTATTATTTATTTACAAACTCACCAAACAATAAATAATGAAGTAAAAAGTTACAAGAATAACTAAGTTTTTTTTTTGAAACCATCTTTTTGTAATCACGGTGAAAACTTTATCAAAACGCTTTTTTCACAAGTTAGATAACATAATTATAAATATAAATTTTTAAATAATCGATCAAATTATATTTAAAATCTCTTATATTTTATGATTTTCTCTCATTCCTATGTAATAAATCATACATAATTACTAATTTTATTGATCATTGTTATATCTTATCTACTGCAAAACTCGAAAAAAAAAACATCAAATATATATGATTTTTGTTATATAAAATAAAAAACACAAAAATATTTTTTTTATTTAAATACTCTGTCACACAAAAACATATTTATTTATGTGAAAATTTTCGTTAAATATATTCAAATTGAAAACATATTATATAAATGTTAATTTTATTTTTTTTTTATAATCGGGACCGTTTATATTGGTGTATGAATGTTAATCGTTAATTATATAACCTATAAATTATACATAAATTTAAAATTGAAAAGGAAAAAAACAGAAAACAGAAAATAAATGCCAATGGGAACCTTTCATTTTCAATAAATTATACAAACAACTACACAAAAAAAATATGTATTGACAAAGAAAATGAATTTCAGCCACAAGTCTAAGGAGCCATTGAAAAAATTGGCAATACCAAAAGTGAGAAATGACAATATAAAAAGTAAATAAAATAATTAATGATTAGAAAAGTAGTATTATATATACAAATAAAATATATAATTTTATGTATAAATAATAATATGTTAACATATGATTAAATAATTTTAAATGAGAGATCAGCCAACATTCAACATATGATAACACGTCATTATGTATATAGTTTTGTTATTATTAGATAAGATTAGAACAAAAGTATATTTAAGTAAAGTGACTCTGATGTGACCTATCATGTATAGGGGTTGGGTCATATCAAATGTCGTGCAGATCTTTCTCTAAAGCTTCTGACACCGTTCACAATTCTATAATAAAGTGTGCCAAAAATAAGAGGTTTATCCAATCGACCTATCACGTCTAAATCAGGTATAAGATTTTTTAATGATTAAAAATGAAAATGAAAATATTGGTCCACTTTCTTTATTCCTCATCCATGCACTTTCAAGTTAGTGGGAGCATAAAATCGTTTTTTTTTTTTTTTTAAGTGCATTAATAATAGATATAAATACGAAAATAAATATTAATGTATTATTATATAATTAGATATTATTTTATTTTTAATTTAAAATTATCTAATCATAGGATGACATATTAGTATTTATACTTATATTTGTCTCATTATTAGTATATAAAATATTATTTTAAAACTTTTATTAAGCCTATCGAAATTACACTCTTTTGAAATTAAAATTAAAAATTAGAAAATTCCATCCCCATGCATGTACATTTTCATTTTTAATTGGAGTGGATGTTTGGGTTTGATAATACTATATAGAAATAATTAAGTATTAACGAGTATTAATAAATTGATCAGTCATTATATAATTAAATAATTTTATATTTAAAATAACAAAAATAATTAGATCATTCATTAACATAATGATACAATCAATTTATTTGAAATTGTCAATACCAATCATTTATATATGTAATATCATATTGCGTTTACTTTGTATAAGAGTAACAAAATTATTTGGGCAAACCCTATAAGCTTGACATTTTAAAATTAGATTTTTGGGGTAATTAAGGAGTAATTTGTGTGAACTTACCAGGGTTAGAGTAGAGGAACCTCACTCTTTTCAATGAGGTCTCTTATTTTGATTAAGTTTAAATTTAACTGATCAAATTCAAACAAAGTTTAATTTAAAATTGATTCAAATATAAAAGAACTAATTTAAGATCGATAAGCCAAAATTCAATGTTAGTTAAAAAAATAATCTAATATTAATTTTGATTCAAACCAACTTGGACTCATACCCTTATTTTTCATCCCAATAAACTTGTCCATGTGTTTTGCTTTTTATATATATATATTATCCCAATAAACCAGGGAAAAGAGATGCAAACAAGAACCCTAATTAAAAGGGTTTTTTTTTTTTTAATTTGATTTTTTTTATTTGAACAAGTATACACAATTTATGGTCCAAACAGGCCCAAAAAAGGCACCGCTTTTGGGCTTTCAAGACTGCAAAAGAAAAATATGCAAACTTTATTTTTAGGCCCTTTAGTTTGTATTTTTCAAAAAATGCTTTACAAAATCAACATTATTAAGGAAAAATATTTTGAATTACGTGGTATAGGTTATATTAGGGTTAAATTTAATTTGGGTCAAGCCTGAATATGACTAAACTTGAGATCAACTTGAATTTAAAAAAATCAATTCAAAATCGATAAGCTAAAGTCCAAACTCGAATCAACTTTAACTTGGTATTTAAATTGGTATAATTTTAGCACGTTTTAAGAAAGCAAATATAATCTTTAATTCAAACTCAATTTGTTAAATTCAAACACAAATTAAACTCAAATAACTAAGATCGAATTCAACCCTAGTTTGCATAATATATACAATTTTCAAACAAACGATTAACTAAAAACAAGTGTGATTAAATCAAAGGACTAAAGTACTAGTAATTGACATAATTGTCCTTGACGTCTCTCCATTAGGAGACTTCAGGAGTGAAATCAAATAAGAGTTCAAAACATTGTAGCTTTAAAAATATATATATATATATATATATATATATAGAGAGAGAGAGAGTTATTTATTTATTTATTTATATGAAGGACTAAAAGTTAGTAATCAAAACAATTGTCCTTTATGGATACAATCAAAATTGCACGGACAAAAATGTATTTCTTCAATAAGCATACAGGCATAAAGCCCAAATCTTGAACAAAATTCTTCCTCTCCCACACCGAAAGTAACAAAAGTAGATTGCAGTCTTTCAATCCTATTTACAACTCTTGATTACGCTTGAAAATCATTGCATCATAAGAATGTCACACTTAAAACATTTACAAATCAAACTAACCTTTGTATCGATATCAGACACAGCCTTGCATTGCAGCCAAACTGGTATTATAGATGCTAAGCTCACTGAGATCGTTAGCCAAAATATTTTTCATCCTCCATCTCAATCTCTATTTACTTTTTGTTAAAATGGTGAGCGATATTGCGAAGTTCCTCGAATGCATGCATTGTTTCTGCATCAAATCCTCCTGCAAACTGCATCAAACATAAAAAAGATCAGTCATTATTCTTTACGTCTAACTCTCTCCCTTCATATAACCCTCTGAATCAAGTGACTTATAAGTTCGTTCAAGAAAATTACACTACACATGCATTTATATATAAATGAACATATGATTGATAATTTATACTTTGTCAAACCTAAGAGTGTTCGATTCTATAAATTTCTCCTACCTTTTATTATATCCATGCTTTTATCTATAGTTGAAAGTGTCGAGTCTTTAATTTGGTACTTATAATATCTAAGTACAAATAAATAAAACACAAAAAAGTTATTGATGCAGCAAACCTGATGAATTCTGAAAGCAAATCTCACTCCTTGTAGAAGCATATAGTCCATTGCAGGATCCTTTTCCATTCCAGTCTTTGACTGAAGTTCCATAGCAACCCTCTTCATATATTTCTTAGCCAACTTGACTGAGCCAAACTTTATCTGCAACATTAATTGATTTAAAATGTTAGGCTTGTGAATTCAGGAAGTGCTCAATTATAGATGGACGAAATTCTTCTGAATCACAACTAAAAATTATCTCAAGCCTTCACTGGCTGTCCCAAAATTTCATTAAGATTTCAAGTTGTACCTTGCTGGTTATTCCATTGTCAAGCATCCAATCTGTAGGAATTTGGAACTCCTTGCAATTGCGCATAAGGGATTCCCTGGTTCGGAGAAGGTTGTAAACAGTTCGTTCCATCCTGACAGTTGAAAGAAGAAACAATTATGAACAAGCGACACTATATTAATAGAGTAGGAAATTTCTTAAGAGTCTATCCATTTGGGCAGAGAATAATAAGGTTCTTACTTCTCAGACAAGGCAACCATTTTCTTTAGTGCCATATCACAAGGCACTCTGGGATCATCCTTGTAATATGACACCTCAGTCTCCAACTTCTTGAGATCTCTATACCCAAATGCTGCTTCGCGCAATGTATCAGCTTTCTTCTCTGGCCAATCAAAGTGCTTTAGAACTGCCCTTTCATCCACCTGTTGGCAAAATGCAAACATAATTATCAGGGACAGTAAAGATTTGGCTGTGCTATGCAAACATGATTATCAGTGACAGTAAAGATTTGGCTGTGCTATTACTTAAACTTTATGTGTAAACCATTGAACTTTCATTTCATTACACATTTTCAATACATTTCGTGTTAAAGTTGATCCTAATGAGAAGGAAATCTCTACAACATTTTGTTTATACAAATCAAGACAACTTGCTAACAAGTTCTATAAAATGAAGTTATTATAGTTAGTAGTACAATCAACTTACAAGAAAGCAAAGTTCATCATCAAGCCACTTCACAAATGCCACAACATCTTCAATGCTCTGATAAACTGCATTATTCACCTCCTTTATCAATGAATTCACAAATTCTCCTTGTGTAGCAACATCAGCCTTTATCTACACATAACATTGACAATAAAAATATAAATAAGAGGCTTCAGATGTCCAAATATACTTTCCCTTTTTACCTTTTCTGCAATCAGACTACCTATAGACTTAAGAAGATCAAAAACTTTTTGCAAATAAAGTTTTATGATATATTTATGTTGTCATAGTAACAATGAGTAAAACTTACAGCGAGCAAATGAGAGGACCGGTTCTCAATCTCACCAATCATGCTGCTTCGAACATTTGCAACATCTGGGGCCTCAGAGATGGCTCCATTTGAAGAATCTTTTCTAGAATCCCTCTTCATAAGTGAATGGTAAAACTCAACTACTTGTGGGGCTCTCTGCACCAGCCCAGCAGTACTCCTCACTGAGTACTTTGGAGGAGGAGGAGGAGGAGGAGGCAAAAGCAGAGGTGGTGGAGGTAGTGGAATTTGAGCTGAGCCTTCCTCTTTAGGCCCACTGGATACAGAACAAGACGGCCTTGGAGGGGGATTTGGTATGCGCAAAGCTCTTTTTTCAACATCAAAAGTGCCTGTAGTTTTATTAATATTATTCACTTTCAGGCAGTTTTCAGAAATTTGCTTAGATCTTTGAAATATACCAAAATCATAATTTTGAGAAGCCAGTGGCTCTTCTTCCTTTTCCATATCTTTTGTACACATGAATCCATCAGATTGCCTTCTCTTACGTAAAGTCAACTCCTCGACACTGCATTTTAATCCACTTATAGAGTGTCTTCTTCGAGGACTCCTCTCTTCCTCCAATTCAACCCAAGCTTTATCTATAAGATTATCAGGGCATTCTAAGCTTGGTACATCCTCACCAGAATTAGGCCATTTCTTTAACTTTTTAATCAAACTTAGCCTCTTGCCAACAGTAAATTCCAGACATTCATTGTTCTGTGAAGGCTGAAAACCAACAATTTCACACACACTCTCAGCTGAATCAAAGCTTGACTCTTTCTCTGTTGAACCCGAATTTTGCAACTCATCCCTTAAACATGAATTGACCCACCTAAGGTATGCAAGCTCTTCAACCTCATTTAACCTACTAATTTGTAGACCTTCAACCTGTTTACACAAATCTTCATTTGTGTGTCTCAGCAGAGATGCTTCTGCCTTGATCTTTGCAACAATGTCACTCTAAATAAGCAACAGATAACCAAAAACCAAGACAATGAAACAAATATTAATGATTTCAGTAATTAAGATAATACAACAAGAAATTCAACAAACAATTATTTAATCACATTCACATACCTCAGAAGCTTTAGCAAGAGAAGTCAATTGAGACTCCATAGAGGAGAGTTTACAAGCAAGATCCCTCTTCTGCATCTGCAACTCTTTATTCAATCTCCTCAACTCAACCACTTCCATCTCCAAATTCTTTGAACATGATCCCACCATCAAACTCTCACCCTTATTTTTCTCTATAATCAAACTCAATTGCTCGGCCAAACTTGTCTTCTCTTCTTCCAACAACCTAACTCTTCTAAGCAGCTCGTCAGCCTCACTTTTCTTCACTTCAAGCTCTCTCTCAATCTCCAATATCTGTGGACTCCTTTTCAACTCCGACAACTCAGCTTGCAACTTAAACTCCCTCTCTTTAGACTCTTGAAGCAAGCTCCTCAAACTATCCAACTCAAGAAACAAATCCCGCGACCCTGAAGATTGCCTCCTGTGAGTTTGATATGAATGCGGGTGAATTTGAGCTGGGTTCACAGAGCAAGATAAGTCCCCAATTAAGGATCTTTTTACCCGCGAATGTGAAGAGACAATCGAGCCGTTTTGGCTGGCAACATCTGAGTTTGATAAAGGAAGCTTCTTGCTCATAACAACAGTGTTTTGCAATTTGTTTCTTTTATCAGCTGTGAAGCCTTTGACAATGTTTGACCCCCATGAAGACCGAGGTTTTGAATTATTAACACCTCCATTTTTTCCACTCTGAGGCTTGTTTGGAGCTTGATTTTGATCAGCAAACTTCACTGCTTTGGTTTGATCTTGATTTTCCTCTCTCATTGTGAAGAAAGCTCAAAAATTTCAAACCCGAAATTGCCTAAAACTGCAAGAACAATGCAAAAAAATAACTCGCCTGAAACAAAAAACCTAGAAACAAAAACGGAGTTTCAGTCTAAAGCAGAGACTCAAACTATAGAAGCTTGAAGTTAAGTGCCGAAATCACATAGATTTCAAAACTTAAAACTATCTATAAACTGCAAGAACAATCAATACAAACTCGATTGAAACAAAAAAAAAAAAAACCCAGAAACGAGAAAGGGATTTTTCAACAATCTAAAACAGAAACACAAGCTATAAAAGCTCGAGACTGGAGTACCTTGATTGAACCCGTAAAATTAAAAACATAGGCTCCGAAACAGTAACTCAAAGTGTAAGAAGTTGCCTTCGTATGGAGAAAAGGGAGAGAACCCATCAAGCAATTTGCATTTGAAATTTGAAGTAGAATGTGTACAACGTGGCGTGGAGTAATGAGAGCTCAAATTTTGAGAAGAGGAGAGAGTGAGGGATTTGCCAAAAAAAGTGAGAAGCAGCTTTTTCTTTATAACTTTTTCTTTTGGTAGATTTTGAATTTTTGAATTTGAACGGGGAGCCAGAGGCCAATGCAACGGTCGGGCTCTCCATTACTTTGGTAAGATAAAATTGCATTGGGTTCGGTAATTCTCTCATGGCCGAAGGAGTTATTTCCACTCAAAGTGCTCTATTCTCAAGTTATCACCTATAATTTTGAAAAAAAATAATAATAATAAAATTATTATTTTATTTATAATATTGAAAATAAATTAAAATTTTATCTTTTTTCTCTAAATCTTTAAAAAAGCAATTTTCCTTATGTCAAAGTTTAAAAAACAATATTTTCCCCTAAAGTTTATTTTTCAATTTTCAGCCGCTCCTCTGATGTCATTTCTGATGGCCTCTCTCTTCGAACGTGTTTTCTCCTTAAGATAAGATGATAAAATATTTCCATTTCAATTACGAAGGTTAATATGACTACTAATATAGAGTAATTTGATTCTCACATTCATTCATATATATTATAAGATTATTAAAGTAATTTTAATTTTGTTTCAAATCATCATTATGAGTTACACATTATCTTTAATACCCAAATTGATATTATTAATCTGATTACCGCAATATCACTTTTATATTAGGCATTAAAAAGAATACCGATGAATCTTAATTATGTTACACTCATATGGTAATGCATTTTCATTTATATTCAAATTGATCTAATTATAAGTGTATATAATATCACTCAATTTTGGCCAAAGGACTAATTCCCATCCAAAGTTTACTGATTTTCCAAGTTTTCACCTTTTAACTATGAAAATCTCATTTATCCACATATAGATTATTAAAGTTAACGAAACTCTAACTCCTTGAAATTTTATCTCATTTCACCACTTATACCCTAAAAAATAATCATTTTTCTCTAAATCAAATTTTTAAAAAACAATATTTTTCCCTGTAGGATTTAGTTTTCAATTTTTGATGACATCTCTGTTGTCATTGTCGATACCAAATCACTCTAGAAAACTTAATCTCATAACAATAGGCATAAGTTTTCGAATAATACATCGAATGACTTTAAAAATCTCATTTTGTTAATTACTCTTTTTGTGTATAATTATATCTCTTAATCAATGTATTTTTCGTTAGTGAAATTTTTACCATCATCATTGACTATTTGGGATGTCAGCAAAGTCACCAATTTTATGTCAATCTAGTTTTATTCATTTATATTAAGATTATATTCAGTAGTTTACTATTGAAATATTATAATCTATAGTTTAAAATATTGATCTATACTTTGCATCATTATAATAATAAAATTATATGTATAATTTTATATAAAAATAATTATGTTGCTTTGTAATTAGATATTAATTTATTTTTAATTTTTAATTGTTTAATTACATAATAACACATTATTATTTATATACATATTATTACTTTTATTTTTCGTAAATCGATGGAAATCGTTTCGCCCATGGAACGACTGTGGAATGACCGTGGGACCAGTGAAAATTTTCGATTTTGTACAGTGAAACTATGGGAAAATTATGTAGAAAATAAGTAAAATCCTTTGTTTATATATAAGGGTAGTTTAGTCATTTCGTAACTTAGGGCATTTTTGCTTAAACTTGATTATTTTGGATCATTTTCTTAGACCCTTTAATTTTGGTCATTGAATATAATTTCCCTTTCTACTAATATATGAGTTTGATTAGTTAATAATACAATCAAATTGTTATTGCATATGATTTTCCTTTTTTGTAAGTTATTGCATAGGGAAATTATTAAAAATAGGCAAAATTAAAGGGGTCTAAGCGAAATTGCCCAAAAAATTCAGGTTTAAGCAAAAATGCCCAGGTTTTGTGAAATAACGAAACTACCCCCATATATAAACATAGCAAATTTTCACTGTGCAATTCAAAGAAAACCCCACCTCCCACGGCAATCCCACGGCGAACATCATTTCGGCCGATTTTCTTGCTTTCCGGTAACCGAAAATGGAAAAGAAGGTTAGTATATCTCCTGTGATCTTGTTTGGATCAAGTTATTGCTCATATTATTGAGATTTGATTGAGATTTTTGGGTTTGAAATTTTAGGGTTTATGATTTGAATAATACTTAAAATGTTTTGATTCTTGGTTGTTTTCGTTGAATTGATTGAGGGTTTTTGTGTTATACAACGTGTAGATTTGATTTTCGTAAAAATCAGAGGCCGAAACGACCAAAATGTGGCCGAAAATGGCTGCCGAAGAGATCGGTAGTCCGACGTGGGAACAGTGTTTCCCACGTCAAGCAGGTGCATCCCACGTTCAGAAGACTTTGACCTTTTTTTGGGGGGTAAATTAGTTTTTTTAAAATATTGGGGCGTCATGGGAGATCCTTATCCCACGTCGGGTTTTTTTGCAATTTATCACGTCAACGTGAGTTTGGCGAAATAACAAAAATGCCCCTTATATAAACTGACTTATTTCCCACGGTACATTTCGCGATTTTACTGTGCATTTCAAAGAAAAATCAAAGCTTTTCACGGCGCCACGTTCATCTCACGGCCGAACAGATTTTCGTCGATTTTCTTGCTTTCCGGCATCCGAAAATGACAAATAAGGTTAGTATATCTCTCGTAATCTTATTTGAATCAAGTTATTGTTTATATTATTGAGATTTGATTGAAATTTTGCGCCTTGAAATTTTAGGGTTTCGATGTTGAACAATGCTTAAAATGTTTCGATTCTTGGTTGTTTTGGTTGAATTGATTAAGGGGTTTTATGTTATACAACGTGTAGATTTGTTTTATGTGAAAATAGGAGGCAAAAACAACCAAATTTTGGCCGAAAATGGCTGCCGAAGAGTGCGGCAGTCCGACGTGGGAACAGTATTTCCCACGTCAAGTGCGTTCATCCCACGTTCAGCAATGATTGGCCTTTTTTTAGGGGTGTAAATTGGCTTTTTTAAAATATTGGGACGTCGTGAGATTCCTGAAAACAAAGCGGGTTTTTCTGATATTTGTCATATAACAGTGGATCTGTTTAGAATAGGAGTTTTCATGAGGGGGTAAATTGAGAATTTTCTTATCTAGGGTTTCTAATCATGTAGTTTTTAAATTTTATATCCGTTTTTTCTGTTTTAGGGTTTTTCAAGTTTTAGAATTCAAATTTCAGTTCCGTCTTTTCGAATTTCACCGTTTTACGAGATTTTGACTCATATTTTTCAAATTTCCGAAGGATTTTTCGATTGTTCCCATTCTAGGGTTTTTCAACTTTTAGAATTCGATTTTCAGTTTTCTTTTTCAAATTTTATCGTTTTACGAGATTTCGATTCGTATTTTTTAGATTTTCGAAGGAATTTTCGATTATTGTCATTCTAGGGTTTTTCAACTTTTAGAATTCGATTTTCAGTTTCCTTTTCGAATTTTACGGTTTTACGATATTTCGACTCGTATTTTTTAAATTTTCGAAGGATTTTTCGATTATTGTCATTCTAGGGTTTTTCAACTTTTAGAATTCGAATTTCATTTCCGTTTTTTCGAATTTTATCGTTTTACGAGATTTCGACTCATATATTATAGCTTTTCGAAGGATTTTTCGATTGTTACCGTTCTAGGATTTTTCAATTTTTAGAATTCGAATTTCAGTTCCGTTTTTTCGAATTTCACCGTTTTACGAGATTTTGACTAGTATTTTTCAAATTTTTGAAGTATTTTTCAATTGTTGTCATTCTAGAGTTTTTCAACTTTTAGAATTTGATTTTCAGTTTCTTTTTTCGAATTTTACCGTTTTACGAGATTTCGACTCGTATTTTTTAGATTTTTGAAGGAATTTTTGATTGTTGCTATTCTAGGGTTTTTCAAATTTTAGAATTCGAATTTCAGTTTCGTTTTTTCGAATTTCACTATTTTATGAGATTTCGACTCGTATTTTTCAGATTTTTGAAGGATTTTTTTATTGTTGTTATTTTAGGGTTTTTCAACTTTTAGAATTCGAATTCCATTTTCATTTTTTCGAATTTCACCGTTTTACGAGATTTTGACTCGTATTTTTCAGATTTTCGAAGGATTTTTCGATTGTTCCCATTCTAGGGTTTTTCAACTTTTAGAATTCGAATTTCAATTCTATTTTTTCAAATTTCATCGTTTTACGAGATATGAACTCATATTTTTCAGATTTTCGAATAATTTTTCGATTATTGTCATTCTAGGGTATTTCAATTTTTAGAATTCGAATTTCATTTCCATTTTTTTGAATTTAACCATTTTATGAGATATGGACTCGTATTTCTCAGATTTCTGAAAGATTTTTCGATTGTTGCCATTCTAGAGTTTCTCAACTTTTAGAATTTGAATTTCAATTCCGTTTTTTCAAATTTAACCGTTTTACGAGAATGGACTCGTATTTCTCAGATTTCTGAAGAATTTTTTGATTGTTGTCATTCTAGGGTTTTTCAACTTTTCAAATTCGAATTTCAGTTTCGTTTTTTCAGATTTCACCGTTTTTAGATATATTGACTCGTATTTTCACATTTTTGAAGGATTTTTCGATTGTTCCCATTCTAGGGTTTTTCATCTTTTTATGTTTTTTTCACGTTTACATTTGTTTACATATTTGTTTTTACTCATGTCTAACAAATTTTTTACATTGTCTCAGGATATTTCTTGCAAAAGAAGACGGGTTGACAGCGAGCTGCGAATCCTCGACGAGACCAGACACTTTCGGGCAGAGACGATATGTCGTGCACAGCGTGCCGCATTATCTCGAATTACTGCTACATTGACCCCAGATCAGCTACGACTATTTGGGAGGACATGTTTCAGGTATCTCCTTCGTTTACCCGAAACCAAATTCTCTGGGATGTTGGTTCATGCGTTTCTACTCCGACAGTTACATCAACCCTCTGCCAGAAATGAGTTTTGATTCAGGGTTAGTGGGGTTGATATGAGATTTAGTCCGTTCGAGTTTACACTAGTGGCAGGTCTATCATTTAGTCGACAGATTGATGTCTCTTCATATATGCCTCGCTCTTCCGGACATAGGATCAAAGATACTTACTTTTGAGGATTTTCGACGGTGCAGTATCACGACTAAGAGCGTATTTTCTTGTCGAGGTCATGGGGGGATGACGATATTGACGCTGTCAAGATGGCCTTGTTGTATATTCTTCACATTGTTTTGTTGGGGAATGATCGACGAAAGAATTTATTTATCCCCCTATAATTATTTGACAATTTATATAACAATTTATATAACACTTTTGTATGTTATTTTACCCCTCAAAATGCATCTATCTGTTTGTAACGTTCCATTTAAAACGTTTTTATAATATCTATACTTTGAAATAGATATTCAAATTCTATACTTTGAAATGCTTTAATATGTCAATAATAAAAAATTTCTTCAGAAATCTAGAAAATACTAGTGGATATATCTTAAAACGATAAAATTCAAAAAAACAAAACTGAAATTCAAATTCTAAAAGTTGAAATACCCTAGAATGGTAATAATCAAACAATTCTTCGAAAATCTGAAAAATACAAGTTGATATATCCTAAAACAGTGAAATTCAAAAAAACAGAATTTAAATTTGAATTCTAAAAGTTGAAATACCTTAGAATAACATCAATCAAAAAATTCTTCAGAAATCTTAAAAATACGAATCGATATCTCCTAAAGAGATGAAATTCGAAAAAACGGAACTGAAATTCGGAATCTAAAAGTTGAAATACCCTAGTATGGCAACAATCGAAAAATTCTGTAAAAATCTAGAAAATGTGAATTGATATATCCTAAAGGAGTGAAACTCGAAAAAACCTATAATTTCAATTATAATGCGTCTACCATGTTTAATATGAAAGTGCGCCCTAATTTTAATACCATTTCATTTGACATTTTAGAAAAAGTAATTAAATAAATAAATATCAAAATGCCTTTATAATATCAAATATCTAAACCCCCCCCCATATTTATCTTAAATTACATTTAACCCCTATACTTGTGAAACATTGCATTTAAACCCCATATTATGGCATAAAAACTAAATTTAACAAATGAAATTAAGTTTTAGACTAAGATTAACATAAATACATTTTTTTGATGAATAGTATTTTTCGAGTTGAATACAGAAATACGAACTTTTTTCGTCCGAACGAATCCCTACTAATTGATGTTGAAAAAAAATGAAAGTGAGAGTGAGTGTTTAAGTGATATGAGAAGTGTGTGTAAATAAAGAGAGTGAGGAGGGTTTATATAGATGAGAGGAAGGGTAATTTTGACATTTTAGAAAAAGTAATTAAATAAATAAATATTAAAATGACTTTATAATGTAAAATATCTTAAAACCCCCCATATTTATCCTAAATTACATTTAACCCCCTATACTTGTGAAACATTACATTTAAACCCCATATTATGGCATAAAAACTAAATTTAACAAATGAAATTAAGTTTTAGACTAAGATTGACATAAATACCTTTTTTGATGAATAGTATTTTTTCGAGTTGAATACAGAAATACGAACTTCTTCTGTCCGAACGAATCCCCACTAATTGATGTTGAAAAAAAATGAAAGTGAGAGTGAGTGTTTGAGTGATATGAGAAGTGGGAGTGAGGAGGGTTTATATAGATGAGAGGAAGGGTAATTTTGATATTTTAGAAAAAGTAATTAAATAAATAAATATTAAAATGACTTTATAATGTAAAATATCTAAAAAAAACCCCATATTCATCCTAAATTACATTTAACCCCCTATACTTGTGAAGCATTTCATTTAACCCTCATATTATGACATAAAAACTAAACTTAACAAATGAAATTAAGTTTTAAACTAAGATTGACATAAATACTTTTTTTTGATGAATAGTGTTTTTTTGAGTCGAATACAGAAATACAAACTTCTTCCGTCCGAACGAATCCCTACTAATTAATGTTGAAAAAAAATGAAAGTGAGAGTGAGTGTTTGAGTGATATGAGAAGTGTGTGTAAATAAAATAAGTGATGAGAGTTTATATAGATGAGGGGAAGGGTAATTTTGATATTTTAGAAAAAGTTTGAAATAAATAAATAAATATGAAAATGCCTTTACAATGTAAAATATCTAAAAACCCCTCATATTTATCTAAAATTATTTTAACCCCCATAATGAGTGAGGGGAGTTATATAAATGAAGGGAAGGGTAATTTTAATATTTTAGAAAAAGTTTGAAATAAATAAATAAATATCAAAATGCCTTTATAATATAAAATATCCAAAAACCCCTCATAGTTATCTAAAATTACATTAAAAACCCCATAGTAAGTGGGAGAGTTATATAAATATGAGGGGAAGGGTAGTTTTGGTATTAAAAAAAGTCATAAGCATTTTTTTTGGAACAGTGATTTTGGGTATTTTGGCTTGAAAATAGTGATTTTGGGTATTTTTACTTAATGAGAGGGCATTTTGGCCATTTTTTAAAATTTCCCTATTGCATATGATATCTTGATTTAGAATCGCATCAAAACATACAATTTGAACATGCCCTGAATTATGAACATGTTGACACAATATGACTTTAAATGCCTTGATCAAGAAATGAGTCATGTCGTGTCAAAATATAACTTGTTCTATTCATTTGATTTGCTAACCTATTTTGATTCAAAACAACACATTTTACGTACATGTGGACACGAAACAAGTTGAGCTCAAACACCCTTTTGCTCAAATTTAGCTTGAATAAAAAATAATTTAATTTAAGTTTGTCGAACCAACATTAAGAGTAGTGTAAGTTCGATTCGAATAAAAATGATTTGATTTGAATTTATAATTTAAATCTATAACTCAAACATGTGACTTAGATTTATGGTTTGAATTCATGATTTAATAACAAAACGACATTATTTAACAAACACTTAACATAATTCGAATTGAGCTATTTACCCAAATTGTAAGTCAAACTCTCTTTAACTTAAGTTCAATTCGATTTTTAAAACAAGTTAAACCTTCTAACTCAAACTTAATTCAAATTCGAACTAAACAAAGTTAAATTAAGTCCAGATAACTTTCGAACCCAAATAAACTTAGTTCAGATCTAACCTTAATTTTGCATGTTTTCCACTTATACATATATTGAATTGACCTTATTTGACTAATTTTGAGTTTTTTGACAAAACATGACATAACCCAAATACAACAATTATACATGGGTCGTGTGTTGGTTATGGAGAGTCAACATAAACACAACTTGATTTGCAAACAAATTGTCTCAAATACAACCCAAATAGTGTTCTATATAATTAACGAAGAAAGAACTCAAACGAAAATAGTATAATAATAAGTTTCTCGCAATCAAATAGTGTTTGTTTGGTTGGTGAGAAAAAAAAAAAAAGCGTTAGAAAGGACAGCCAAAATTCTCATTTAATTCCAAATTTTATTGGGAAGCAAGTAGCCGAATTTTTCCGGTTTGGATTGAATGATATCATTATGAAGGTAATTACATTTTTCTATAAATAAATGTCATTAATTATATAAATAACGTGAACAATTGGATTTAAATTAATATTTCCAAAATTATATAATAATAAATTTAGATGATGTTAATAGAAATGAAATGACAGCAGCTGTGTCGGATTGAATTTGACACGGCCTATAGTATCAAAATCCACCATTTGACGGACTTTGACTAATCATGGGCCTTGTCGTGTTTGTGAGTTGGCTCGTTTGCCTTTACAGTCGACTCACTATTTTTTATTTTTTATTTTAAAGGGTAAGGATTTTTTTTTAAGTTTTAAATCAATTTTAAAAATATATCCATAATAATTTAAAATTTTAAATATATATTTTAATGTGTATTATACAGTTTTTTTATTTTATCAAATTTAAGATTTTCGATTTTTATGATTTTGATTTTGTTTGTGATAGACTATATTTTTTATATATAGTTTTCAAATTTGATATTCATCTCTTTAGTTTTGTACTATTTTAGATACGTTTTACGATGTAATTATAAAATTTCAAATCGATTTTTCGGTTTTCTCATTCCTAAGCTATTTGAACATGTAATTTTCAAAATTCAAATTTATTTTTTTATATTTTCAAGTGATTTTTTATTGTTAACATTTTAGGGTATTTCAATATATCTATTTATTCTTAACATATTATTTAAATCTTTTATATATTGTGTAATATCAAAATACCTACATATTTTTAACATTTATTTAACCCCTAAATTATTATCAAATATCTAAATACCCATTTACATTATATACAAACTAGATTTAATAAATAAAATTAAGTTTTGAGTTAAAATTCATATAAATACTTTTTTTCACAAATTGATTTTTTTCGATTTAAATTCATAAATACGAACTTTTTTCTTTTAAATAAACTTGTAATAATTGATATTAAATAAAAATAAGAGTGAGAGTAAGTGTTTAAATGATATAAGAAATATATATAATGAGAGTGAGATGGTTTATATAGATGTGGTGAAGGGTAATTTTGATATTTTAAAAAAACTATGATTTTTTTACTTAAGAATAAAAAAATAAATATTTTTATTTAAAAATAAGAGAAATAGGTATTTTTAAAATAGGTATTTAATATAATATCCCTTAAAACAAAAGAGAAAGAGAGACTTGAGCCGAGCTGAGGTGTCTAGAGGTGGGCATTATGCCGACGGGTTGTATTTATATAAATAAATAAAATCCTGGTTGGTGTTTTATAATTAATACAATATTAAATTCCTAGGATTTAATTCTGTAATATTATATGCCAAGTGGCAGTCAATTATTGGAAAGGTCAAAAGCCGTTTTCCTTTTAATATTATTAGATAATAAATTCAAATGCAAATTGAATTTAATGCAAGGCCGAAAGTCTATTTTCCACTCAAAGTTTGCTGCAAGGACAATTTCTCGCTTTAAGTTTCAAAAAATTATAGTTTCATCCATCATTTACTTTTACTAGTTAATTTCATTCAATGAAAAGATAAACAAATTATTTTACATAGGTTTTTTATTTTTTCCTCTCTATTTTCTCTTTATTTTTTATTTTTCTTTTCTTCCTTTTATTTAGTTATTTTTTTGATTTCCTTTTACAACATTTTAGGGCGAACCCACAAATTTTAAAATTTATGAGGTATTAATGAAATTTTTAAGTTTTTTGAAAATTCAGAAAAAATTTAGAGGTATTTTCGAAAATTTTAAAATTTCAATATATTACTTAAACAAAATATAATATTTTAAAGTTAATTAAAACTTTAACATTTTTTAAAAGTCTAAATGAAGATTTTTTAAGTTGGTTAGAATATTTTAGTAATTTAACATTTATACTAAGTATTAATGACAGTTTTGTAATAGTCATTTTAGGAAAACTTAACAAATTTACTACCAGAAATTGATGATGTGTGACGATTTAACTTTTTGAAACTTAAAGGGTGGGAATTGTCATTTCATAAAACCTTGGATGAGACATAGTCATTTGGCATGATTATACAACCTAAATTACAAGTAATATTATACGTATTTATTTTTAATACATAAATAAATACATATTTATGTATATCATCATGTGATTGGATATTATATTATCTTTAATTTAAAATTATCTAATCACATGATAACACATATTAAGTATATATCTATTTATGTATACAAAGTGGGTACACATAATTTTATTGATAAATTATTTAGTGTATTTTTATCAATTTCAAATTTATAATTAGAAAATCTTGAAATTATATATATATGGTTTATTAATGGAGTAATACTACATATACAAATAGATAAGTATTTGAATATTAATATCTTATGTATCATCATATGATTGAATAATCTTATTATTTATTTTATTTTTAATTTAAAATTATTTAATAATATAATGACATATCTATCATTAGTACTCATTATACACATTTATCAATACATAAAAAATTTCCCTCATTGCCATGTAGGGGCTCTACACGTTGTAAGCATGTCGATAGGTTGAGCTATTGAACACCGATGCACATATGCGAGTCTTCTCCTAATTATCACCTTAAAGACAATCTATTTCTTAGTACAAAAAAAAAGTCATAAATTTTGAATTTTATGGGAAATCATTATTGAAAATCTTCTGTTTAAAATGTTTTTAATAAAGTTATATAAATTAAATCTTGAAATGTACAATACAATTATAGGGAGTAGGGTTGGATACTCAAACTCAATCCAAGCGACTTAAACTCAAATTCAAATTGGATTAAATGAGTTACATTCAAGCCGTCATATATTGAATCCAAAGTAATAATATTTTTAAGCTGAGTTTGAGTTTTTACATATCAATTTTGAACTGATTTTTTTGAACTAAAATTGATCTTAAACTGAATTTCATCTATACTCAATCTAAAATAAATTCGAACCGAAAAAGCAGAAATAAAAAAGTAGTTAAACTTTGTGTGAGTATTACTCTAATATTACAAAAATAAATTGATATCTTCGAAACTTTGGTAATTTATTTATTTATTATTTTTATTAAAGATCAAGTGTTAAGTGTAAAAGCTAAGAAAAGTGTTTCTCACCCAAGGACCAAGGCATGTTGAAACAACAAAACTTCTAAGCTTTCAAAAGTCGTATTCTTATTTGCCATCAATTTTTGTAAGTGAATTTCATTGAGTGAAATATAATTTTTGAAAATATATGAAAATTCAAGGGGTTCAAAAAATTTGAAAAAAAGCTTGAGGGTGTTTTGAAATTTGTTTTAATTTTATACACCTTTGATAATTAAAAAAATGACAATTACATTTTAAAATCTAAATAAAATAAAATATTTTAAAATTTATTATAATTTTAATAATATTTAAAGATTTGAGTGATAAATTTTTTAATTAGTAAGAAAATATTAATAATTTTATATTTATAATAAGTGCTAATAACAATTTTATAATTTCACTAAAAAGGTAAAACAACCATTTTCCCAAAACTAAATAAAATGTGCTAAGGAAAGTAAATAAGAAACCTAAGGTATAGTGAAATCTCGAATTTTCACCTTTCAACTTTTGAAAACTCAAACATCTATCCATAATTTTTTTTCATGTTTAAAAATTTTATAATTTTTTTCCAACCCAAAATTTGAAAAGTAAAAAAACCCCTCTAAGATTTGTTCTCTTTCCTCCCGCGCCAATTTCTCCTTCTCTGGTTGTGCTCCCTTATTTCTACCTATGGTCTCTCTCTCTTGCCTTTCCCGTTATTTTTGACCGAAGATTAAGAGGAACGATCTTTCTATGGGAATTTGACTGAATGAAAGTAAATTAGAGAGTGAGAATTTGACTTATTGACATTTGATGACTGACCTGGGTTGGTAAATGGACAATTGGCCTAAGTGTAAATGAAGGGAGGTGAGATAGACAGTGAGGCTGCGCTGGGAAGTCAACACCAAATTAGGTGGACCAAATATGCAAATTGAAGAAGTGACTTAGCAAATCAATCATCTATGAATTATTTGATTTATTCCATCAGCCCTTATCATCAATTCAATGTTACACCTTACCTTATAATTATTTACAAATTATTTATTATTATTACAAAATCATGTTAGAGCAGGTAGCCAATAACATCACAACTCACTGAACCCAACAACCCCACCCCCCCACCCAAAAAAAAAAAAATTAAATATTTAATTTTATTTGGTTATTATTTGATAACGAAATGAACCCTATTTAGTCCAAATTAGGCTTAAATGTTGAATTTCTGTGTATTATATTATATTTTTTTATTATTATATTAAGTGGATTATATTTTCTCTTGATAATTATTGGATTAAGGTGATTTAATATTTCAAATAATTTTTGTACATTTTCAATATATGCCATTGCTATTTTATCATAACCAATATTTTAGTTTTAGATTGGGACAGAACATTGATCCGGTCAAGGTGTCAGTCCAATTGATATTTAAACTAATGATTAATTAAATAAATATTAGGATAACATTAAATAAGTTAGAATTGCAAATTTAATAGTATGTGATGCCTATTTCTTATTTAATAAATTTTGTTCGAGTCTCAATAATTAAAAAATTTTCACATTTGGATAGATCCGATTTAATGACTAATTAAAATTTAAACACCAACTAATTTTGGATTGATCATACTATACAATTATATATAATAACTTTATTATTAACTACTTAATTTATTAAATAATTTTTATAATTAATATATATATATATATATTTAATAATACTATATGTACCATTTTTGTATATAATTTTATGTATAAATAACGATATGTTATATATAATTGAGTGTTATTTTATTTTTAATTTTTAACTATCTAATCATATGATAACACATTATTATTTATACATAAAATTACGTACAAAAATTCTATATATCACACTACTCATATATATTTATATAATAAGGGGATAAATTTGTAATTATATTTCTTGTATATTGGCAAAACAATATATATTAAATATAATCTATTATACATACATAAATACATATATATATATATATATATATATATATATATATATATATATAAAATAATGAAAATTATATATTTAAAATCACTTTAATTTTAATTATAAAATAAGCTTATATAAAAATATAAAAATAATATAATATGTATATACAGTTTTTTATATATTATTAAATATTTAAATAATCTATAATCACTTTATTCGAAAAATTTAAATATGATAATATATTATTTATGTATTAATTATATATTTACTATATATAATTTTATTAATTATATAGTACAAAATTAATGTTTAGGAAAAGAAGAATTTGATTCAAATTTAAGGTAAGGATTAATTAATAATAATAGCCCTAAAGATTATTTTCACCGAAAAGTTAATTTTTGTTAAAAATCGTAGTTAAGGTTAGCAATAAAAACTATCATTTAATAAAAAATTTAAATTTTATTATATTCTCTCCCTAAGTTAAAAAACTCATAATTTTCTCTCAATCTAAAGTTTAAAAAATGACAAATACCCCATAGAATTTGTTCCTCTCCTTTCTGACGCCTTGAAAACCATTTGTCTTCGGTTGAATACTATGAGAGAGTAAGAGAGAGACCGAAGGGATAGATAAAACGAGAGGAAGGATGACTGATGGCTGGAGACCATCAATCGACACTGAAGATGAGAAGAACAAATTTTAAAAGAGTATTTATCACTTTTCAAACTTTGGATTGAGAGAATATATAAGATTTTTAAATCTAGAGAGAAAAATATAATAAATGTAAAATTTTTATTAAATGATAGTTTTATCTATAATTTTAACTAAAATTTTTAATAAAAATTTATTTATAAATAAATATTTGAAATTTTAAAAGTTAAAAGATATAAATTAAGAAAAATTTCATGGTACCTTGGGTGGACCTGTTGTTTGGCCATAACAATAATACAAATAATAAATACAAGTTTGAGGCAGGCAGCCTAGTGACATGCCAACCCACTAAAAACCAAAATAAATCAAATAAAATAAATAAAATTTAAGAATTAAATATTGAATTTTCATTTGTTTATTATTTGATAATGAATTAAGACCCCATTTATGTTGGAATTTTTATAACATTTCAACCAACTCGATCCAAATCAGACTTGAAGGTTGAATTTTACATATTTTATTATTTTTAACAATTTTTTGTTTTGAATATTCATTTTTCAAAATAATTTTAAGATTTTAAATAAAATAATCAAATTATGTTATACAAAATTAGTGTTTTAGTTCGGATAAATTCAATTGAAACTTCTTAAGTTTGAATCAAATATGTTAACTTCAAATTAATAATTAAATTAATTTTATAAATAAATTAATTTAAATATTTAAATTTAAATTAAATATAATTAAATATAAAATTGAATTATTTTTTGTCACATCCAATCCGAGTCCTATTTGATCGAACCTTTTATGTTTTGGGTATTATTTTTAAAATATGAATTTTCATATTTTAAAAGCTTAAAAATAAGAAAACACATGTTTATCAAGTTCTTTGCAAAATTTGTGCTTAGAAAATGGCAATTTTTTTCCCTATTTTTTTGTGATTAAAAAAAAAAAGGCGTTTTAATTATTTTCTGTAAGAATTATACGATATAAAGTCAGAGAAAAAAATAATTCATCTAAATTGATGTGACATTAATTGCCACGTCATATATTTCAACCCATGATTCATTTTTCAATAAATTAAAATATTTTCATCATTTTATTTCTAATAAAATTATATGTACAATTTATACATAAATAATAATATATCACTGTATAATTATGTATTATTTTATCTTTAATTTTTAATTATCAAATCACATTATAACACGTCGATGTTTATGTATAAAGTTGTGCATATAGCACTAGTCTTTTACTTTTTTTTCAAATATAATCAAACTAAGTGTATATATTTTTAATACATAAATATGTCATTATATTATTATATGATTTTGAATTAATAATAAAACAATAAAACTATACGTACATACTTTTGGTATATAATTTATGTACACAGATGATGTGTAATGATTTTGAATAAATGATAAAATAAAACCTAATTATATGGTGACATATTATCTGTGTGTTTAAACTGTGTATCAAGAGTATATAAACTTATCATTGCTTATAATAAAATAATACTCAGTTATATAATAATACATCGATATGTATACATATTTATATATTAAAATATATACACATAATATTACTATTTTAAATATTAGTTCTATTATTTGGTTTTATGGTGTTTGTGTAGTTGTTTGACATTAATCCTAGTATTCTCAAATTTTCATCGTTGCTATTGTAACACGTGAATATTAATTAATAAGAGAAATTGCATCAACACATTATTTTCATTTTAAGAATATTACTTGAAAATTTTGTTTTCTCCTTTTGTAGCTGATAATTTGCAATATGATCCGTTAATATAACACAAAAAACGGTTACTACTGAATTTTTTCTACACAAAATTTAGTTCAAATTAACCTAACAAAACTTAAAATTAAACTGGGTCGTGATTAGCTTGATACGAAAATTTTTCAAACTAACTCAAATGTTTCAAAAAATATTACCCTAGTATAATTTGTTAATGACATATTGAAAAAAATGTTTAAGGACAAGTATTAATAGTAGTAGAAAATTATTGTAAATAGTTGTACTTTTGTATATGTGTAATTATTTTGATTATTCTTGATTTTTATTTAAAAATTTTATTTTATTTTTTGATAGTGAGAAATATATTTGGTTACTATGATCATTCCTGTGTTTCAAAAAGTCTTAATCTATAATTTTTTAGATTATTTATAAATAAGACAAAATATTATATTGTGTTTTTTTGTTAGTAGTAAGTTAAAGTAATTATGGAAAGAAATTAAAATACTAAAAACACCTAAGAGAGAAAAAATAATAAACAATCTAGATCAATTGTGTTAGTTTTGACTGGTTTTGGATTAAGAAATTTAAGTATGATTCTAACTCAAATTTGATTTAAGTTGAAAGTTTCTAATAAGAAACCTGAAATAATATGATAAGAATATGATCTGATAACATGAACTGATATGTCTATTTTTTGGGACATTATTGTGTAACGTTGGTCTGAATCATTGTTTTAAAGGCCAAAAGACTACTTCCTAACCAAGGTTTAGTGAAAAGACAAATTTTCATCTGTTAACTTTTAAAAACTCAAATATTTATCTATTTATTAAAATTCACTTATAAAGTTAAGGGTAAAATTGTTATTTAACTAAAAATATTAAAAAACTAAAAAATTATCATATTTCACCCGTTTGGTTTAAAAATCTAACAATTATTCCCTACTTAAGGTTTAAAAATTCATCATTCCCCCCTAAGGTTCGAAATTTTTTTTCTGGTTTCTTCTAACAAGCAGAGCCAACCTTCCCCATTCATCTTCCATTGGCGCCCAAAGAAGAAGGCTGACGGAGCTCAACCACAAGTCTAAGTGTCTCCTCTGTATCGTCGTCATGTGATTCATCTCCTCGGTGTCTTTTTCATCGCACGATTTGTCTCCTCAACATCATCATTAGGCAATTCATCTCCCTAGCATCTCTTTTGTTGCCTATTTGGTCTCTCCAATGTTGTCTGTCATTGATTGTCACAGAGTTGAAACTCACTCATGGGTTGTTAATGGTCAACGGTGGAAATTGGCAAGGTTTGGAAGGAGAGGGAGCACCGGTGAGAAAGAGAGTGCTAGGAGGAAGAGATTGATGGAGACAAAGACGACAACGGAGAAACTCACTAGAAGAAACTAGAAAAAAATTCTAAACCTTGGGAGAATGACAAATTTTCAAACCTTTGATGAGGAAAAAATTTTAGATTTTTAAACCTAGGGAGTGAAATGTGATCATTTTTTAGTTTTTTAGCTAAATAACAATTTAGCCCTTACCCTAAGGGTGAATCTTAATAAATGAGTGAGTATTTAAGTTTTTAAAAATTAATAAATAAGAAATCCTTTCACTAAACTTTGGGTGGGACATAGTCCTTTGGCCTTTTTGAAATTTTTTTTTTTTTGAGAAAATCAATATGTATTTTCTATTTTTCTTATTAAATTATTTGTGCTCGATCTCCTCGGCGAAAAGTCTTGAACACATGCAATGTATTTCATGTGCGCGGGCGTAGCAATTCCATGGATTTTTGGCATGGCACTGGCGTCCATTTCGTACATGTCTGCGTAGATTCATTCATGTCTCTAAGTTGTTGTACCTTTTCGGACGTGGACCCCGGGACCTACTCAACTTTCAATATTAAAACAAGGCCAAACGACTATTTCCCACCCAAGGTTTGACGTTTTCTCAAATACCCACCCGTTAACTATGAAAACACCAAAAGCCCACCCATCAGTGGTTAACTTTGACAGTTTCCGTCAGAAAAAAGGGTAATATGGTAAATCTGGCTCTCCATTTTAAAATCAATATAAGCGTTTTTAAAAAAAAAAATTCCTGCAACATTTAATGCTGCACGGGACGCGTGCACACGCAACGCACGGATAGCTGACGCGTGGCGTTGTCATCTGAAAAGCAGAACGATTTTTCGACGATTTTTGGCGATTCAGGGTTTGCAAATCTTTGGTGGTTGACGTGGCAGTACGAAAAGAAGACACCTGGCAAAAAAGCAAATAATCGGGCGCACAAAATTTGAATCAGCCGCCGAATACTGTGCGCTCGAAGGACGTGCCGCAGTCTGTATTAAATGCAGAATGATTATATTGAAATCAACGGTGGCAATTTTTGGGGCACAAATCGACGACTAGGGATTAGTCTAGGGAAAGTGAGCGAATGAACATGCGACACGTGAGGGGTCTTTGTGTCATTTCACACCAATTTGAAAAATGATTTTTCTCTTTCACCAATGAACGAGCGACACTTGTCCAGCCGACGTCAGATTTCAAATTTGAACAAAACCTTTGGCCTTCATTCTTTCGTTCAACATTCCATTCGCGTTAAGTCTTTCGTTTACCTTGTTTCATTGTGCTCCAGTGTGATCAACGATGAACCTTTAACGGCGACGACAAAGACGACCACGACAAGACATCGTTCGACGTTACCAAGGGTGGACGAAGTAGTTTAGTACCAAAGAAGACGAGAAAGTACAACCTGTTTGCTGTTTTCGGCTACTGTGATCACCAACAGTTCCGACGACAAGTGTAGTGGCTTTTCGTGGTGAGTTAAACTGCAATGACGACGAAGTCTGCTCCAACTGAGGCCTTCAGAAAATATTTCCTGCCATCCAGGTTTATTCTTTCGGATACCTTGTTTATCCTTATTGTCGAGTACTGTAATAGTCTGTGTAATGTTAGGGTTAGCCTTATATGTATATTTTGGGTACTATTATAGTCTGTGTTATATTAGGGTTAGCATTATATGTATATTTTAGGGCAAGGCAAAAAAAAAAAATTAACGTGGGGATTTTGCATGTCCACTGTTGACGTAAGTTTCTGTGTATGACTTCTATTTTCGTGAGTTTTCAGTTCTATGTGAGTATTAGGAAGTTGAAGTTTGAAACAGGTTTTGGTTTTTCAGGGTATTGGGGTGCTGTAATGGTCTTTGTAATGTTAGGGTTATGCATTATACGTATATTTGAGTGGAAAAAAAAATTAACGTAGGGGTTTTGCATGTGTACTGTTAACATATTATTTAGGGTTGGGTTATATTTTGGTGAGCATTCAGTTATGTGTATGAGTATTAACTGCTTTTGTTGGGCTTGTGTATGAGCACTTTCGGTGGCGTTGAGTTCTGTGTATGGGTTATATGTTCAGTTTCTGTGTGTGAGTTAGGGGATGATCAGTTTCTATGAGGGAGTTAGGGCATGATCAGTTTCTGTTTTAAGTATTATGTATCAGTTTCTGTTTCATAATGATTAAACAATAAGGTAGGATACTTTCTGTCAAGTGCACACCCATTTGCATGCTGTTTTGAGTGATTCTGCATGAGTGATAGTCTTCTGTTTCTTTGCATACATGCTGATCAACAACAATGTTGCATACTGCCTTGTTTCTGTGCATGAGGAGTGTTGTTGTTGTGTCATTGGGTAAGTTGCATCATTGTTACATACGCTGGGAAACCCGAGAGTGCAGTGCTACTGGCGCGAAAGAGAAGGTTGCAAAAAACCTTAATTCTCTCTGGTCTAACAAGGCTGTGTAACAGTGTTGCAAGTTGCAACAATGATTAAACAATAAGGTAGGAAACTTTCTGTCAAGTGCACACCCATTTGCATGCTGTTTTGAGTGATTCTGCATGAGTCATAGTCTTCTGTTTCTTTGCATACATGCTGATCAACAACAATGTTGCATACTGCCTTGTTTCTGTGCATGAGGAGTGTTGTTGTTGTGTCATTGGGTAAGTTGCATCATTGTTACATACGCTGGGAAACCCGAGAGTGCAGTGCTACTGGCGCGAAAGAGAAGGTTGCAAAAAACCTTAATTCTCTCTGGTCTAACAAGGCTGTGTAACAGTGTTGCAAGTTGCAACAATGATTAAACAATAAGGTAGGATACTTTCTGTCAAGTGCACACCCATTTGCATGTTGTTTTGAGTGATTCTGCATGAGTCATAGTCTTCTGTTTCTTTGCATACATGCTGATCAACAACAATGTTGCATACTGCCTTGTTTCTGTGCATGAGGAGTGTTGTTGTTGTGTCATTGGGTAAGTTGCATCATTGTTACATACGCTGGGAAACCCGAGAGTGCAGTGCTACTGGCGCGAAAGAGAAGGTTGCAAAAAACCTTAATTCTCTCTGGTCTAACAAGGCTGTGTAACAGTGTTGCAAGTTGCAACAATGATTAAACAATAAGGTAGGATACTTTCTGTCAAGTGCACACCCATTTGCATGCTGTTTTGAGTGATTCTGCATGAGTCATAGTCTTCTGTTTCTTTGCATACATGCTGACCAACAACAATGTTGCATACTGCCTTGTTTCTGTGCATGAGGAGTGTTGTTGTTGTGTCATTGGGTAAGTTGCATCATTGTTACATACGCTGGGATACTGTGTTTTTCTGTGCCTTCAGTCTCAAATTAATTGTTATTCTTTTAACTAATTCTGTGTTTTGTTAGGATGAGTTCTACAAAGTTATTCACTATTAAATTTGAAGCTTGTGGCATACCATCTGAAATAAGAAATATTGATCCAGAAGAGTATAGCTTAATTGTGTTCATCAAGGATGTTAAGCAATGTATTGCAAATGAAAATGAGGAGGTGCAACTTTATCCAGGTGAGCAGATAAAAGTTGAAGCAAGATCAGCTAATGGAGAGGGTAATTACATCATTGCCAGTGATGAGGACATGATGTTTGTCTTTGAAGAGTATAGAAAAGTAGGTCAGCAAATTATTCAGATGTATGTTGAATTTATTCCAGTACAGAGCAGATCTCCTCGGCCTCTACTACCTTCACACAGTCAACCCAACACCGAACCAACAGAACGTAACTCACCCAACACCCAACCAACAGAGCCTAACTCACCCAACACCCAACCAATAGAAAGTTCTGATGAGGGAGAAGAATTTACCCAGCATGATGATGACTTTCATTGGAGTGATGCATCACATGAAGATGAGACTATTAGTCATGCCGAAGTTGAAATCAGGTCTGAATCTGTTGAGGATGATGATGAGACACGAGGACTTAATTATAAATCTGACAATAGTGATGGGGAAAGTGATGAGGGAGAAGATGATGGTGCTACCAGATTAGCTAGACATATGAAGGGAAAGGCTTTTAAGAAAGGTGCAGATGGGAAGATTTATTTTGAGGTTGGACATGTTTTTGACAGTGTTGAACATTTCAGGGGTGTGCTGAAAGATTACACGGTTGATCGTGGGTTTGCTACAAAAAAGATATACAATGAGAAGAGAAGAATAAAGGTTGTGTGTAGATCAGAAGGCTGCCCATTCCATCTCTATGCAGCTCTGATGGTAGATGGTCAATCCTACCAAATACGTCAGTACGAGCATATGCACACATGCCTCAGGGTTAATGATAACCCAGCTGCGAGTGCATTATGGGTAGCTGAGAAATTTGGCAGGTTTATAAGGTCACAAGAAGGCAGTAGCATTAAGCCTCTAGCTTCTCAGTTGGAGCAGGAGCATTTTTTAAAGATAAATCATAGAAAATTGTATAGGGCTAAGAAAATTGCCACTGGTTTGACAGCAAAGGAGCATGCAGAGTCGTATAACTGGCTGTTTAAATATTGTCATATTGTGTTGATGACCAATACAGGATCAAAAGCTGCCCTAAAGGTAATTAGGGATGAAATTCCCTCGACACCGCGTTTTCATCGCTTTTTTCTAAGTTTTGCTGCACAGAAGAAAGGCTTTTTAGAGGGTTGTCGTCGTTTTATAGGGGTTGATGGATGCCATCTGAAGGGGCATTTTGGGGGAGTCCTGCTGTCTGCTGTAGCGATTGATGCGAACAGTGGGATATTCCCATTGGCAATCTGTGTTTGTGAAGTAGAAAACAATGATAGTTGGGGTTACTTTCTGGGGATGTTGAAAGAATTCATGGGTGATGTCTTGCCTATCACTTTCATGAGTGATAGGCAAAAGGGAATAATACATGCCTTGCAAACTCAGTGGCCTAATGCAAAGAGTAGATTTTGTGCAAGACATGTATATGCGAATTTCAGGAAAACTTTCCCTGGGGTACATCTTCGAAATCTGTTTTGGGCTATTTCTAGAGCATCAAATAAAGTGGATTTTCATGAGGCATTAAATAAAATGAAGGCAGTGGATGAAACTGCTTACAAGTGGGTAATTGACAATGAGCCAGATCAATGGTCTAGATTTGGCTTTGACACTGAAGCCAAATCTGACCATATCACAAATAATATGTCTGAAACATTTAATAGTTGGCTTGGAGAAGGTCGGGAGCTGCCTATTCTCAGTTTGTTGGAGTTGTATCGAAGAAGAATAATGAAGAGACTTTATAGTAGGCTGAAGGCAGGGACTGAATGGGTCACTCCATTGCCCCCACTTGTTGTTAAAAAATTGAACAAAAGTATTGAGACAGCTCGAAATGTCTCTATTTCATATGCTGGACTGCAAGAGTTCGAGGTGATTGATATGAATGGTATTCCAAGCAGAACATACACCTTGAATTTGGACAAAAGAATCTGTGATTGTGGGATGTGGCAGCTGTCTGGGATTCCCTGCCAACATGCAATCTGCTCAATATTGCACATGAACTTCCCTACCATTGATAAGTTTGTAGATGACAGGTTGCAAATTTCAGCATATATGAGAACATATGCTGAAATTATTCATCCTATTCCAGACAAGAGAACCTGGCCAGAGGAATGTGAAGATAAGCTGCAGCCACCTGTTAGGCATGGCAAAGCTGGCAGGCCCAGAAAGGCTAGGAGGAAAGACCCCACTGAAGAGAGAAAGAGAAAACCTGTGTCTACACTTAGGTGTAGTCACTGCCATGAATTGGGGCACAACAAAAGGTCCTGCCAATACAATCCAAACAATGCAGGAAGACCCAAAAAAAAGGTATTGCTTCTGTTTATATGTTAGCATTCTGTTTGCTACTGTTTTTTCTGTTTTATTAAACCTACTCATTTTTTTTTCCCCTTATATCAGAGAAGAACAATCCCAACCATGGAAAGCCAGTCAGCTAAAAGTCAGTTTGGTTCATCTTCTTCCTCACAGCATCCAGAGTCACAGATACAATGAAACTGGGGATTTCCCTTATGTAAATTTTTTGGATAATTGCTCAATTGCTCAGTTATAAATTTTTTGGATAATTTTTTGGTTCATCTTCTTCCTCACAGCATGTAAATTTTTTCTATAGCTCAGTGAAATGTTCTCTGCATGTAAATTCTTTGGATAGCTCAGTGAAATGTTCACTGTAAGTATTCTGTGTATTCTGTGTTAATTTATAAATTAGTGCATATGAGGAGTATTCTGTGTGTGTGTTGACAGTGTTGAGAGTGTTAATTTATGAATTAGTGCTTATGAGGAGTGTTCTGTGTGTTGACAGTGTTGATATGAGGAGTGTGTTTACAGTGTTGATATGAGGAGTGTGTTTACAGTGTTGATATGAGGAGTATTCTGGGTTGACAGTGTTGATTTATGAATCAAAATGGTCTGTTATTGCATGCATTCCAGTACACAGCTATTTGCATTTCTAGGTTTCCAAGCAGGCCAGTATTAAGCAATGTATTACACAACTCTTTGAAGTATATTTATGAATCAAAATGGTTTGCATTTTCAGGTTTCCAAGCAGGCCAGTATTAAGCAATGTATTACACAACTCTTTGCATTTCATCACTTTCATAATCAAAGGCAGTTCCAACCGAAAATCTGTAATTCAAACTGAAATGATGCATTGTTTTCAGGCCATGGAAGTTGCTGGTTAAATTATGGAATATGAAAAATTGGTTAATTAATTGAGAGGGCATTTTGGTCTTTTTATTTAAGGGTTTTTAGGTCATTTTAGTGAAAAGGGTAATTACGTCATTTGGCATGCAGGACATTTTTGTCATTTCAATTGAAAAGGGTAAAACAGTCATTTACCCTTTTTTCTGACGGAAACTGTCAAAGTTAACCACTGATGGGTGGGCTTTTGGTGTTTTCATAGTTAACTGGTGGGTATTTGAGAAAACGTCAAACCTTGGGTGGGAAATAGTTGTTTGGCCTTAAAACAAGGCCAAACGACTTACTTTCACCCAAGGTTAGATTCTTTTTCTAAGCTTTTATTATTTTTATTTTTAAAATCTAAATACTTATTATTATTATTATGTTAAATTTTATTATTATTATTAAAGATAAAATTGTTATTTTAATATTTTATTTAAAAAAATAATTTATCTTAATTTCTCATCTTATTTTTTAAAATTAATAATTTTTTCATAACTTAATTTAAAAAAAATATTTTTTCACTTCTATCATTTAGGATCATGAGAATTTTAATATTTTAGTGTTTACAGCTCACCTGCACATATTTTTGCCCCTCACAATTGCCATCCCATATTTTTGCAACCATCCATAGTTACCTCTTCTCCATAGACTGTCATCCTCCGTCTTCGGCCAGCATTTTAGTTCTCTTCTTCAATAGTCAAGCTTGTGTTTGGTGAAGTCGTGCACCTTAGCAATTCTTCTTCTTTGATTTTACAAACACTCTTCTTCTTCAATTTAAACAAATGAAGCTCTTCGTTGGACACGAATGAACAAAGGTCATCATTCAAATTAAAGAGATTTGGATCAAACATGAACAAATGGAGGTTATTAGCACTTGTTCTTCTTTCTTCTATTTGAACAAAAGAAGCCCTTGGCCAAATATGAACAAACAAAGAAGAACAAATGATGATGCATGCGACTTTGCTAGAGAAGAAAACTAGGATGTTGGCTATTGAAAAGAGATCAACAGTCTATGGAGAAGAGGCTGATGCTAGCCACCGAAAAGAGATCGACAGTCTATGGAGAAGAGGCAACTATGGAAGGTTGCAAAAATTTGTGTGGCTGCTAGGAGGGGAAAAAATATGTGAGGGTGAGTTGTGTTTAAGATTTTAAAAAATAATAGGTAAAAACTTGAGAAATGAGTAAACCGTAAATGACAATAAGTTCTTTGGCTACAAAATAAATTAAAATTTAACAAAATACTAGAACATTACATTTGATCCAAATTAAGTTGGAGTACGGTTTCATAAGAAATTAATTTAATCTAAAAAAAAGGTTAAAAATAAGTTTGAGATCGACAAATTGAAGATTAATTTCAATTAAAAATAACTTAACTTTAATCAATCACTAAGATATAATTATTGATTTTTTCTATATAATATATAGAGAAAAACAATATAATTTTTTTTATTAACCCTTTTAAATTTTATTATTTTTTGTATTTTTAATGTTATTTTTTTATTTAATATTACCTATCAATATTATTTCTAAATCCGAGCTTATTTAAGCTTACTCTCTGAAATTTTCACTGCCCTTTTTCATTGTTTTTACTGGGGTTCATGATTGGCCCAGCAGGACCAATCATATTAATTTCATTAATTTATTTTTTTAAGTAAATATGACCTGAATTTAATCAAGAATTTTAATTATTATTTTTTCCATAAAAAGTAAATAAGAATTTAAGAAAAATTATTAAATAAGGTATTATATTAAAACCAAAATAAATATTTAAAATTTTTAAATAGTATTATTATTAATTCTCATTGTATTATTAATTTATTTTCCTTTTTTAACCCCCACTCTCCTATTTTTGGCATTTCACTTGAGATCTTTGTATCTCATTAAAATTAATTTTATAACTGTTAATAAAATTTTAGATATATTTAATAAATTTACATATATATATTTGAAAAAACAAAAATATTAAATTTCTTTCCTTTTTAGGCAAATACTAATCCAAAAAAAAAAAATTATAATATACTTTCAAAAAATTATCAAAATAAAATATTATTTTACAATTTCTATTTTTTAAATAATTTTACATACAAATCATTAAATCCTTTTCTAAAAAATTTTGAGAAATATAAATAATACAAACTTTATAATATATCGTTTTTTACTTATACTATATTATAAATTTTTTTTCGATTTTTTAATAAATTTAAATAAATATTTTAGAGGGTAATAATAGTTATTTAAATGATTAATAAATAGAAAAAAATAATTTTATAAAAATTTTGTTTGAATTTTCCACAGTTCCTGTCTTCTCCTTGACAACGTTGGCAACAAAAACAAAAAGCAAACACAAATTTCAATTTTCCACAGGTCCTGTCTTCTCCTTCTTTCTATCGCTCTATATTTCAATTCATTCGGACGTACGCACACATGGTCTCGCCTCCCCTCTCTCTCTCTTCTTGTTTTTTCCTCTGTACGTTTTCTCTTTCTTTCTCCTTCTTACGTTTTTTGAAACTTTTTTTTGAAAATAATTTTCCTCAGAAATTTACTGGGTTCTTCTTTATATTTGGTTCTGTTTCCTCTGTTTTTGTCTCAGATCTTCTGTTTTCTCATCTGGGTGTCTTCCCGTTTTGTTGTTTTGCATTTGACAGCCTTCGATCGTTTGAAGCTCTGATTTTTATTTCTTATTAAGGTTGTGCTTTGAATTGCCGCCCAATTTTATTAATAGATCAACGAAGGCATTTTTTTTTTTGTATTATTTGAGATGGGAATTTCCTTTTCAATCTTCGGATTCTGATCATTGTCCATTTGGGTTTGATCTTCTTCTTGTTTTTCTAAATTTTGCTGTTTTTTTAAAAATAATTTTAATTGTTTTGTTAAAATTTATTTTCTGCAGCCGACATGCTCTGACTTTATTAAATTGTGTATTTTTATTTGAAAAAAAATTAATAAATTTCGAGTATATTTTTTTATGTGTTTTCTGTAAATTGGTTTTGCTGGATCTTCATAGTTTTTAAAATTTCAGGGCTTTTATTGCCTGTGTAAATACTTTTTAGAACTTTTTGCTGTCTCTCCACTTTTCAAATTTCCATAATTTATGTTTTCACCTTCTTTTTTTTTTTTTAAATTTATGATTCAAAACTGATTCGATACTTTGATTTCTTATCATTTTGCAGCACATTGAAGGCGGTTTATTTCGTGATTATCATTGAGTCCGGCAATTTTTTCCCATAAAAGGGTTCTTCCAGATGCTAAATTTTGGCAGGAATAGAAATCAGTCAAGGTCTACTAGACCTGTCTCTTTTGGTAAGCATTATAATTGTTAAGTTTTTTAATGCTTTTGATATATTTTATATTTGTCGGTTGATTTGTTATTGATCTGGTGTTGTGATTAGTGTTAAATGTTTTGCTCAAACTGTGTATGATTATGAATCTTTTATGCCTGCAGGTTTAGATTATGCGGACCCCAAAAGGAAAGGCAATTTTGTAGGGAAAATTCTTTTAGCTGCTTCCTTAACTGCATTATGCATTATCATGCTCAAACAGTCCCCAAGCTTCAGTGTCCCCAGTAAGGTAACCCTGGTTCATTTTCGGAAAATTTTAGGTGATCATTTGAGGTTATATTGTTTTTTATTTTTTAAATCTAACATTGTATTGCATGATTTTCTTTCTTCCAGTTCTCCCGGCATGAAGAAGGGGTAGTTCATGTGTTGGTGACAGGCGGTGCTGGTTATATCGGTTCACATGCTGCGTTTCGATTATTGAAGGATTCTTACCGTGTAACAATAGTTGTATGTATTTTCATTGTTTATTTTTTTGCAGCTTAAAAATCTCACTTTTGTGTAGATCTTGAGTGAAGTGATTTTTTTTTTAACAGGATAATCTTTCAAGGGGAAATTTAGGTGCTGTGAAGATACTACAAGAGTTATTTCCAGAACCTGGGAGGCTTCAGTTTATTTACGCTGACTTGGGAGATGTGAAAGCAGTATCCTTATCACGGCATTAATATGATGTATTTTAGCTTTAGGTTTACTACTTTATAGATGGTAATGTTGCAATGTTTTTACTTAACTTGAATGTCAGGTTAACAAAATATTTTCAGAAAATGCATTTGATGCTGTCATTCATTTTGCTGCTGTTGCATATGTTGGGGAAAGCACCCTTGATCCTCTTAAGTAAGTATTTTTATGATCTTTTATCAGTCAAACGGTATGTTTTTTTCTTGCTATTGAGAGCTGGCTTTCATACATTGCTATCAGCTGCAATGGTGGTGAAATTATTTAGTTCCACTAGAGATTTTTGTTTCTGATTGAAATGGTTGCCTTTGTCATGTTTTTTTCTGTTTTTTTAATTCATCTAAATTTTGAAAGGAGGTGATTGTGTTTTAGTGTTCATATCTGAATTTGGTGTCCTTGAATACTAAATTTTAGTATTAAGAAGCAGTAAATTTCTTATTGACACTACAACCCCATTCCTAAACCTATATGTTCTTTTGTTTGCATAAAGTACCTTTCAACCTTGATTTTATTTTGTCATGTCAGACTTTGCTAGGAATTTTAAGCTAGATTTGATATTAGATAGATTTTAGAAACTTATGTTGTCCAAGGTTCAAAGGAATTTGTGTATCATTTGTATTCATCAATATTTACATGATAAATGGATACAAATTACTGGTTATTTCCATCTTTGCTCTTTAGTCATTTGATGTTGAAGTACCATATCATATATATGTCCTTATTTATAATATATTTGACCTTGCTGTGCAGGTATTATCACAACATTACTGCAAACACATTGGTAGTATTAGAGTCAATGGCTGCTCATGGTGTTAGGACTTTGATATATTCTAGTACGTGTGCCACATATGGAGAGCCGGAAAAGATGCCCATCACTGAAGATACTCCACAGGTGAGGGTGAAATTGTTGGTTAACTGTTTGCCATTAGCATTTTTTGGCTATTTCTACCATTTTTATTTCTCAAGTTCTTATTGAGGGCTACAATGTATGTTACCGATGTGCTACAATTTGATTTAATTTTTTTGTATGTGGTGTTATATTAATTGACAATTGACAGTTTTTTTAATGAACTCAGGTACCGATTAATCCATATGGAAAAGCTAAGAAGATGGCTGAAGATATCATCCTTGATTTTTCTAAAAACTCAGACATGGCAGTAATGATTCTGAGGTTGGTTATTTCATTTATAATTTCTCTTAAGAGTTTTATTTGGACTCATTGCTTCCATTCTGAATTATGTCTGTTCTTTTTACCGTTTCTTGTTTATAATTTGCTGCGGAAAGTTTTGTAACCAATTTATTAGTCATTCTCTTATTCATATTCTATCCATCTCGAAATTTTGGATGGTTCATACCTTGTGATCTTTGTTCTCTTTCAATGTTTACATTATAAATCTGGTGTAATTAACGATGCATACCTTTTTGTTGAGTAATCTGCAGGTACTTCAATGTCATTGGATCTGATCCAGAGGGGAGACTAGGTGAAGCTCCCAGACCTGAATTGCGTGATCATGGACGAATTTCAGGTGCTTGTTTTGATGCTGCTCGTGGTATCATTCCTGGTCTAAAGGTATGCCTTTATGCTATGCTTTTAATGTTTGTTCCCAAAGCACTTTTTCTAGTGCCAAATAAATTATTTACAAGGAGTTCAAAATGTACTCTTTGAAGTAAATAAAGGGATTAGTAAATAGACAAACATAAAGGAAATAAATAAAATAACATTTTGACAGGGATTACTGAAATTAAGGGTTTGTTCAGATTGTGATTCTAAAAAAAAAAAATTAAAAAATTTGAGCTTTTATCCAAAATAAAAAGTTTGATACTTAAAATTATTGAAAATATTGAATATTACTTTTTTTTTTTAATTTCTAATTCTATAATATACTTTTTTGGATACACTTTTAAAAAGCTTTTGTAGAAGCACTAAATGTGATTCCATAAAATTCCTTGTTACCTTTATTTTCGGAAATAAAAAATTATTCTTAAATTTTAAATCAATTCTATCTTTTTATAAAAATTAACTTAATGGATTTGGAGGGATGCATCTGCCTGCTTTGATGTGGAGGGAAAGATCCGTTTGTCAAACCTTTCGAGAAAGTCAGAAGCTTATCCATGATATGTAGTTGGATTTTGGATTTTCAAAGTCTTTTCTGTTGGCTGTTCGCAATACCTTCATCCTTTTATAGTTTGTATATTGACTCTTCAAGGTGCTGATTTTGTGTTGCAATTTACTTTTGACTCGCAGCAGCTTCTTTTTTTTTAAACTGAATTACTGCAATTCATAATGAATCAGCGTACTTCTCATTGTTGCATTATGCATGAAGTACTTGGAACTTAAACTAAAATGGCGATTTTGAACACTTGAAGGTTAAAGGAACAGACTACAATACTCCTGATGGCACGTGTGTTAGGGATTACATTGATGTCAATGATCTTGTTGATGCTCATGTAAAAGCTCTTGAGAGGGCACAACCTAACAAAGTTGGAATCTATAATGTTGGCACTGGAAAAGGTGAACAATTATACTGCATTTATTGCTGAATTTTTCTACTGTCTCTTTGATAGTTGTGAAAAAAGTTGGAATTTCCTTTAAACCTTATATTCATATCACTATCATCAGGGAGATCTGTAAAGGAGTTTGTCGAGGCATGTAAAAAGGCAACGGGAGCCAACATTAAAGTTCAGTTTGAACCCCGACGCCCAGGTGACTATGCTGAAGTGTATAGTGACCCAACAAAGATCAGGCATGAATTGAACTGGACAGCGAGGTACACCGACCTCCAAGAAAGTTTAGAAATTGCATGGAGATGGCAGAAAGATCACCATAATGGGTATTTATCATCCGCCTAGGAAACATTCACAGCCATTATTATATAAATGAAGAGAAGGCTAACACAGACCCGGGCATACCAAGTTAGAGAAGGGGATTCATATCGAGAGTAGATTCTTTCCCATTTATCTTTATATTTCGTGTAGTTTTTACAGGGGTCTCATTTATCAGATGTACTTGAACGATAATAGCTCAATAATACGATGATATGCATAGGTGCAGGTATACCGTTTATTTGTTTCCATGATTTATTCTTTCCTCCCTTGTTATCAAGCCGATGATGATAGGGATTTTGTCGATTTATCAAATATAGACTTATAGTTCATTGTAAATGAAGTTAATTATATATCTCATAAGGTGTACCTGGGCTTGCTAGTATTTCTTGTGCATAGAGATCCATATTTCTGATTCATTCATAATCCTACCACTGCATCTCATAATTTGAGGAGTTATTTTTGGGAGCTAATTATAAGGATTAATTGTTGAAGACATAGAAGTGAAAAGTTAATGATTTAGGGTTATTATCTACTCACACCTCAAAGGTATACAAATTGGCCTTGACTTGTTGGGGTCAATTACGTAGAGTTGACTCAATCTTGAATCTATGTTCGGCTCTAGTTTGATTTGTTTGCCCTCAGGTGACATTGTTCGCCTATCGGCATTATCGTGTACTTGTTTGACAATATTATTTATCCTTTTGGTGATACTTTACCTATTGGTAGCTTTTTAATGACATTTTTTATTCCACCAATTGTCCTTTGGTAACATTGTTCACAAGTTTGAAAGAGTTGAGTTCAAACTGAGTATTAGGGATTTGAGTTGAGCTTGAATTAACTTTTGTTCGAGTTTAGTTAAGCTTGAATCTATTCACATTTGATACATTATCTAATATCTTCTTTGACAGTTGTTTGCTAATGGTAAAAATGTGTTTGGGTTTGTCGGTTATGATAATATTTTATTATCAAAATTAAAAAATAACATAAAAGTAAATTATCTTGAAGATTGATGGGTATAAATTAATATTGAAATTGGGTAGATTGACATGTATAATGTTGTTATATTCTTTTACTTAAACATGTTAAATTAAATCAAAGATGTAGAGACAATGATGACACTGTAACAAATCAAAGATGGGGTTGTAAAAGAAATGACACGGGTGACACTCTCCGTCAATGGAAAACTGCAAAACAAATTGCCCATTGTCATTCCAAAACTATGGAAAACTACATAGTGTCTATAGAAAATCAAGGGAAAACTGCCCGGATCACAGATGACAACACGAAAGCAATGTTGTGGGGGGTTGATCAACCTGAAGATCCAACCCCAGCCTCAGCCTCTTTGCATGGCAGCGAGCTCCATCCTTCTTCACCTTTTCTTGCATGACAAAGATATCTAGCCCTCTTTTCCTTCTTCGCACGACAATGGTTGGTCGTGATCGACAAGTGGTGGTTAGTCATAACCAGTGATGGTGTTGTAATTTTAATTGCATATGAAATTTTTTTTTTCTTAATATATGTTTGAATAAGGGAAAATAAAAAGACATAATAGGATTTAGGGTTATAGGTTATTTTAATTTAATGTAAGGGTGTTTTTGTCCTAAAATTTAATAAGAATAAAATTATATAAAAATTTAGATACACTAAATAATCTTTTAATATTTTCAAGGATGTGATAACATATTAATTGCTATATTAATTATCACTTAGTGTGAAAGTAAAATGTTATCGAAATTTCTTATTATTATTAATAATAAAAAATAGCTTGTTGAACAAATCTTTTATTCCCCTATCTAAAAGCACCCTAACGGTGAGTTTGAAGTTGGTCATGATACGTTAGCTCTCCGGGCAAAGTTCCATTATTGTTTGGCTTGTAGGGCGCAATCTTTAGTTCGATACCACCTTAGGCAATGAAAGTAGCACGAATCAATCGTTCATAAAGTGAAGACTTCGAAGTCGATCTTGCAGGGCATTCTTGTTAGAAATATTAGTGAAGTTTCCTTGCATTTCAGCTTCTTAGGTTGTACATCAAGTCGTATGGTTGTGAGTAGGGTTGGCTCAAACTCTGTTACCAATTCCATTGAGCTTGAAACGAGAAGGCATAACTCAATGTCAAGCTTGAGCTATGGGTGTAAGAAAATATTGAGCTGGCTTGAGCTCAAGCCATGGAAGGTTCGACTTGAGTTTGACTAATTTTTTTTTGTTAATTTGTAAAAAATTATTAATTGAAGTTATTTTAAAAATTTTTGTTTGCTGATAAAAGAAAATATCGGTGAAAAGTTAAACTATATTAAAAAATGAAATAAGTAAATTTATTTATAATGGGTGAGGTATTTATTAAAGTTTCTCTATTGAGATTTCGTATCTCTGTAAACTCAGTTTTAGATTAACTTAAATTAGAAAGAATCAGTTCAAACAACTTAAGATTAATGAGTTAGGATTTGAACTTGATTTGAAAACTTTACATTAGACTCGAACTTTATTAATATTAACCCATATCAGAAAATTTCTAAAAGCTAACCTTGAAATAGATAGATAATGAGACAGCCTAAAAGAATGAAACTTACATTCATACACTGATTTGATGATGACCTCAAAGCCAATCTGAGCTGGGGCAGAAACAAAAGCTAATTTTTTTAACACCAGAAACAGAAAATGAATAAGAATCAACAAAGATTCCAGCAGATAAAGGCAGTCCAGTCACCATAGTTTTCATTCCAAGCAAAAACTTCCTCTTCAACAATTGCTGCTTCAATTCAATTTGAAGCATGTTTAGGTCATTATCATCACTACTCCCAGGAGAAATAGACCTGAGAATTGATTTTGTCATTTTAATAAGGTCAAAGAACTATTTTCCACCCAAGTATTACTTTAATTTCAAAAATATATCTATAACAGATAAAAAATTTAAATCCCCACCTATAGGCTAACTGTCATTATAATTTTCAGTTATAAATAAGGGTAAAATCGTTATTTCATAATTAAACCCTAAATTTTTAGAAGTTAAATCATTTTCCTTTAGGTTTTAAAAACTAATATTTCACCTAATTCTTAAAGTTTGAAAAGTTTAGATTTCATCGCTAAGGTTTGTTTAGCTTCTTTGGTCACTACCATTCTAACCATTGGCTAGTGTTTTCCACTGATCTTCCAGACCCTGTGACAAAAGACACCCACCTAACCACCATGAAAGACGATGATCATCATCGTTGTGTCTGGAAGACGCGAAGAAAGACGATGATTTGTTGTCCTCTGTCATGTCTAGATGATGCGACGACGAAACATTGTGCTTTGTTGTCATGTTTGAATGACACGATGAAGCATCGTCTTTCGTGGTGGTTGGGTGGCTATCTTTTGTCTTCAAATCTGAAAGATAGGTGGAAAGTACTGGTTGATGGCTGGAATGGTGGTGGTTGGAGAAGCTAAACACACCCTAAAAGTGAAATATGGACTTTTCAAACTTATAAAATGAGATGAAATATTAGTTTTTAAAACCTGAGAGGGAAAATGATATTAACTTTTAAACATTTAGGGTTTAGCATAAAATAACGATTTTACTCTTATTTATAACTAATATTTAATCTCATTCAAACTTATAGAATAAGATTAAAATTATTTCTTTCTTTCGGTTATGCCCGGTAAATTCCTGATCTTCCTGTCTTCGATCACCTAACCTTTGAGAACGATGTGCAGTTTATCGATCAACAACAACCGGTTTCACTTCCTTTCCAGATGAGCTAAACCCTGAGGGAAAAAATGGTATTAACTTTTAAAAATTTAGGATTTAGTACAAAATAATTATTTTATTTTTACTTATAACTGAAAAATATAATAATAGGTATTCCATTGATGGGTGTTTGAATTTTTTATCTATCATGAGTATGATTTTGAAATTAAACTAAAACTTAGATGGGAAATTATCCTTTACCCTTTTAATAATATTAAAATCATCATAAACATGAACCATGCTTTGATATCAAAATGATTTTCCACTTTGACACCACTGTAAATAAGCTGAGCAAGAGTAGCTTGCCTATCCCTCCCATCCCTGCTACAGAAATAACAGGAACTCCATCACCTGTAAAATCATCTCTTAGCAATGTTTCAGGTATTGCCTCCTTATCTTCTTCCCTACCATAAACGTTGGCTTCATTCACCAAAGAAGAAGTGGGCAGTTTTTGCTTGACTTAGTCAAACCTTCCTCCTGAATTTTTTACCAGACCCAGTCGGTCTTTCTCTGTTGCAATATCTTGCAACCTAGTATTAATCTCTATTTGGGCCATCATCCTGGAGTTAAACTTAAAAGGTCTTGAATTCAAGCCGATGAAGCAAGAATAAATCAGTTTTTGTCCCTTGTGGTTGCTTGAGTTTGAGGTTCGACCGTTTGAGCAGCAACTTCCTTCGCAAACCTTTCAGTGTCATACTCATCCAGTATGTCTCCCAAATCATGAGCTAGGTTTTGAAGCTCACCAACCCAGATTTTACTAACCGGTTTGTCATCTGCTTCTCGTCTGCATCGTCAAGCACTGCACGAATATTCAGCAATATCTTTTCCCACTTTATGAGATCCGTAAGGATGTGCTCTTGACATCCAAATCGAACAAGCACATCTGAAACCGACTTTTCTATCAGCTTCTCAATGATCACTGAAAGAACCGCCTGCTCAATTATAGACATGATGTATTTTGGTGAAAAAAGAAAGAATTGAAAAGGAAGGAACTTATGAAACATTATAGTTAATGTCGGCTAAGTGACACAGAAAAGGAGCAGCATTTTCTTTCCCATGGAATGGATACAGAAAGGCTACGCTCATCAGATTTGCTCTAAGTTTCCATGGCAAAGGGGTTTCATATCATGAGATTATATAACAAATTTTACAAGTAAAATTCGCTTTAAGGTTGGTCGCTTCTATTCATTACAATGCCGGCCTGATTTTCTTCTGCTCTTTTCTCAAGGAAATACAAAAGGAAGTAGCTCAGTTTATTGGAAATGCACACATAAAGAACAATTAAAGAAATTTTTTTACAGCTTCAAATCCCAAGAAGTTTCCTAACCGAGCAACTTTGCCACCACCTCCCCCCAACTCCATTGATGTTTGCTGTTGCACCAGGGGCACTTTGTTGTATCTAGTAAGTATCCATTTTGCACCTCTGCTAGACAAACTCATGCGGTATGTCTTCCATAGCCTAAGCCAAGTTTTCAAGGTTCTCCAAGCCAGATCTTCTTCACCATTGTGTTTGTCATCTGCTTCTCTTTTGCATCGTAGTCAAGTCCTGCTAGATACATTTTGGGTTACAAAGCTATCCCGTGATGAATTATATGTCCCAAAGGATGTTACACAAGTATTGCACGAATCTTCGCTAACTTATATATCCACTTATTGAGATCAGGCTCTTGGTGTGCAAATTGCACAAGCACCTTTGAAATCAAAATAATTTTATTTTAGATTCACTTATAATCATCTCAAACTCAAATATTTGAATGAATTTGAACTCAGATAATTTTAAAGTTGAACATGTAAAATAATGGCACAAAGACACAAAAGATGTAAGGATAAAGTAACCCTCAATATGACACATCATATGAGTAGTAGTTCATAACTTTTTACTTGGATGTGGGTGGATAAAGCAGAATAAATATAAATAAACTGTAATCTTTCACAACACATGGATAGAAATTTCATCATCTTTCCCAATTATATATAAAGGGCAAGTGAGAAAAACAAGTTTTCCTTTTTCTTCAAATCAATCTCAAATTTTACAGATTTTTATGTTGAGATTTTCCTGCAATTTGGTTTTCTCTAGACAGATGATAAAGCTATAACAGAAGAATCCTTCATTATGTAAACATTCTTATAAAAAACTAACTCAAGCAACTGGTGAACAGCCAAGAAATCTTTTGCCCGACCAACATCTCTAACGGTTTGACAGATTGATTTTATGTGAGTATGACACAGAATCATCAACACAGAATATATACAGGATTCAATATAAAAAATGAAGTTACCTTTATAAAGTCATTAATGGAGGGGCACATCTTTGAAGTTGGCTGTTTAAATGCAGAGAGAATGAACAAGAATTCAAGGGGATTCCTTATTGTAAATGAACAAGAATATCAATTTATAATGGTGTTACCTGGAGCTGAAGCTTTTGTAATATTGATTAAAGTTCAATGTATCCAGATTCCACCGAAGCTTATAACGGATACTTTGGCTATGATGGGCCAATATTCAGCATTCTTTCTACATTTTGCTTCCAGCAGAGGACATCCGTCGATGGATAAAACATGCATTAAGCTGGACAGCCTCTTTGGGAAGTATTTGAGCTTTGGACATCGAAGGAGACGTAGTTGGCTTAATGAGGTGAGGTCTTGAACCGAAGAGGACAAGGTTTCCAAATTCGGAAAATTTTCAATCACCAGGGTCTGTAGAGGGGCAGGAAGTTTCATTCCTATCTCCTCCTGCGGAAAGGATTCCATGTCATCACATCCTCCACTGATTTGAAGATGACAAAGAGAGGTGAGTTTGTGCAATCCCCACTTGAGCAATGGCTTGCAGATGTTGACATCTTTAATCTCCAGTGACCTAATGTTGGTGGGAAATCCATCTTCCGGAAAAGTTGCAATGGCTGGACATTTTTTTATTGTCAAATTCCGGAGAGAGGTAAGATGGCACATGCCTTCTGGCAGGGCCGCCAGTTTCTCACACTCAATTATGCCAAGCGTTGAGAGGTTGTTAGGCAACCCTCCATCCGGAAATTGAATAAAACTTGGACAATCCATTACTTCAATAGTTTGAAGACGTCTGAGTTTGTTCAGGCAATCAGGCAACAATTTTAGATTTTGACAGCCATCAATACGAAATATCTGAAGAGATGTGTTATCATTCACCTTTTCAGCTATCCGCTCCAGCTTTGAGCATTGCCGAATCCTAAGGTATTCCAGAGCTGTAGGCAGATTACCATTTGAAGAGAAGGAAACAAGGTTTGGACAACTATCAACCTCAATGTACTTGAGTGAACATGGCAACTCGCCGTGTGACCACAAGGATGCTAGAGATTCGCAGCATCTAATATTCAAGTACTCTAGCATGGAGATGTTTGGACTGCTGCTGCATCTGCTGATACTTTCCTCCTGCATGTTGAAATCTTCTTTGTCCACTAACGTTTGCAAGTTATTGCAATATTTGATATGCAGCCGCTTCAGTTTCGGAGGCACCTGGACTCTTGCAATGTATTTCACAGACTCACAATCTGAACTGCTGAAACTTTCAAGAGATGTCATGCTGCCATGCACCAGTGCCTCTATTCCCCGTGCTTTGCAGTTCTCAATGGTAATAGATCTCAGCTGGGAAGGCAAGCCAACTACTTCTGCAAAAGAAACAAGATTTGGGCAGTTTTGTATTGATATATCTGTAAGAGAACTGAGATTATGCAGCGTTCGTGGTAGCTTTGCTAGGTTTTCACAATCCCTCAGTTTCAGAGTCTGAAGTTTGCAGGGCAACCTTTGTTGTGTTTGCTCTTCTTCGACCTCTGCCGCCATCAAAAGAACTTGGGAACGGTGGTCACGAGCCAATCCATGAAGTGAGCTACTATCATCATGTGACTCCATTCCTTTAAATGTTATATCTTTGCAGCCACAAATCCTCAGTTCTTCTAGTTTTGGAACCCCTTGCACAAAACTTTCTCCCACAAGCACGCGCTTTGACACATTAATAAGTTTCACTGACTTCAGTGAACCAACATCTTCAATCTCCCAATCCACTTCATTGCATCCATCAATCTCTAATTTGATGAGTACTGGAGAGCTCGGAACTGACACTGACAATAGCTTGCATCGTTCAATTACAAGCTTTTCCAAATTCGGAAGACGTTTTGGCAATTCCCCTTTCAGTTTTGAACACCGAACAATACGAAGCTCTCGTAGGCTAGGAAACCCTTCAATTTCTTGACCAGGTCCATGAGGAATCCAATCTTCCCATTCTTTCATGTCCTCAAAGTAGAGAGTCTCAAGTGAGGGAAAAGGGACCAAGCAACCATTTCCATTGAACTCTGGATCCAGGCTCTTCACTTGAACCATTCCTTCGATAACAAGTTCCTTGAGAAAGGGTAGATGCCCAACAGAAGGCAGGCAAATACAATTGACACAATTCTCCAATCTTAGACTTGTTAGTTTTGTCAATGTGCAATTTCCTAGCCATACCGGAAATTTTGTACCCCAAAAGCCAATGACATTGAGCTCTGTCAACTTCTGATAAGGCTGTAGCAAGTCCAGCACTTGCGTATGAGTTTCTGCCTGCATCAAATCATCAGTACTGCTACTCCATTCCAAAATAAGTGCATTCAGGCTCTTCTTACCATTTATATCAGCCTCCTTGACATCATTAGCATCGTGTATATTCTCCAACCCTGAAATGTGAAGTCTTCCCTGTAGATGAGCTAAAGACTTCAGTTCTGCTAACCGGGAGCCAATGTCATGGCCCAAAACAAACTTAGACAGTGTTTGGAGACGTGCTAATTTTCCAATCCTGTTAGGCATATACACTAATGAATTTACTTTGAAAATGTTCAGATGTCGTAAATTGATCAAATTCCCCATATCTGTACATAATTTATTTAGGGAAACACAACCCTCTAGCAAAAGTGATTGTAAATTGTACATGGTGCTAACTGATTCAGGCAAACTTTTAATATCAGTGTAAGAAAGATCAAGATACCGTAGATGCTTAAAACCTGCCAGTTCATGTGATAGCTCTTTGACACAGTATTTATGCAAAGACAATACTCTTAAATGCCGTGATTTCTGCAGCATCTGATAAAAAATTTTAAGAGTGACAGGAGGGGAATCTTGAATATCATGACGCTTGTGCTTTCTATGAAAACGAAAACGAGATTTACGGCTGGCTTCAGAGCAATCTTCTTGTTTCAGTTTCACCGTGAGTGCTAAGAAAGTTCTTAGAAGTTTGAGAGAATCCGACGCCTCAAGTTTTTCCAAGCCATCCAAAGGGCCTCCTATGTATGATAGATGGCGAAGATTGTTAGAAAATAAAATTGTATTATCGCCCTGGGGCACACCCTCTATTCTCAAGTATGTTTTTCCAGCAGCCCATTGAGCAAGGTCATGGATAAGGTCATGCATCACAAACAATGACTGATTGGAGTTTGATTTTTGAAAGAAAGATCTTGACTTCAATTCACGAAAGTATTTGCAACCCAAGTCTTCCATTTTGTACACACCATTTTCACCTTCCAAGAAACCTTCAGCCATCCATAATAAAACCATCTTCTGCTCGTGAAATTCATAGCCCTTTGGGAACAATGAGCAGTATGCAAGACATTGTTTCAGACGTGGGGGAAGATGAAAGTAACTCACTTTGAGAGCTGGCATAATGTCTCCTTCATCTTCTGATATATCCCATATTTTGCTATTCAGTATATCTCTCCAATCATTGACATCATATTTACCATGCAATAAGCCACCGAGAGTTTTGGCTGCCAAAGGCAACCCATCACACTTTTTAACTATCTTCTCCCCAATTTCTTTCAAGTCATGATCATGAATACTGAAATCTTTTGCTCCCAATGAGTGCTGAGCAAAAACTTGTAAACAATCACTATCTGACAACTTTCCCAATGAGTATTCTGCACCGGTTTTTATCATAGATGAAACGCCTTGATTGCGAGTTGTGACGACAATCTTACTTCCCAGACAACCGCTTTCAAATGGAGTACATAAAACAGTCCAGTCATTATAATTTTGTATCCAAACATCATCCAAAACAAGCAACAACTTCTTACCAGAGAGTACTCTTTTCAGTTGGACTTGAAGCCAGTCTAGATCATTAACCCTATCAACCGCCTCAGGCGCATGTGCAGCGATAGACTGCAGGATTCTTTTTGTGACTCTAATTACATCAAAATCCTCGGAAACATGAACCCATGCTCTAAAATCAAAATGATATTCTATTCTTTTATCATTATAGACAAGTTGAGCAAGCGTGGTCTTGCCCAACCCGCCCATCCCAGTGATAGGTATGACGGAGACTCCGTCAACATCTTCAGTACATGAATCGCCATTCAACAATAATTCAACTATTACCTCCTTATCTTTTTCCCTGCCATGAACTTTGGCTTCATTGATCAGAGAGGTGGTGGGTAATCTTTCCCTGACTTTCTTTGACCTCCCTTCCGAATTCTCCCTCAACTCCAGGCTATCTCTTGCAGTTGCAATACTTTGTAATCTGGCTGTGATCTCCTCTATTTTGGACGCCATCATGCTACTGAACTTGACAGATCCTGAACTGGAACCTGTGACGAAAGTGGGAATCCATTTTCGTTGCTTACTAGTGGTGGTGGGTTGAGTTTGATGTTCAAGAAGCAACTTCCTGCGTAAAGCTTCAGTGGCAAACTCATCCAGGATGTCTTCCAAGTCATAAGCCAGGTCCTGGAGCTCACTCAACCATATCTTAACCAATCTGCTTGTCATCTGTTTCTCCTCTGCATCGTCAAGTAGGGCTTGAATCTTCACCAATGTCTTTTCCCACTTCTTGAGATCATTCTGGATTTGTTCTTGGCGTCCAAACCGCACAACCGCCTCGGAAACCAACTTCTGGATCAGCATCTCAACCGTGACAGACAAAATTGCCTCTCCAATGATCGACATAGTACCGTCTTTGGGGAAACCAAGAATTATGGAGAATCCAAGGACAGAGAAACCTATAGAAAGTTACAATGAAGGAAGTGAGCTAGCTGAAATATATATATTTCAGCTAGCCTACACAAGCAACGTTACTCATTTGGCCTGGTTAGTTTGGACGGCCAAACCTAAGATATAATGATAACATCTATAACCATTTCTTCCAAAAAGTTCCGGTTAGTTTGGACGGATAAAGCAAAGATATAATGGTAACATCTATAATCATTTCTTCCAAAAATTTTCAATACTCTCGTTGGTCTTCGAAGAAATCAACTAACCAAATATATAATGAGATTTACATTATCTTATAAACCAGCAACTATGTTTGCAGACTGGGATTAGGCGTCATGTGACTGGTTCAAGTTTGTCCTAATCTAACCTGATCATTAACACAGAAATTTACAGAAGAAATGTTGATGCCCTGTGACAACCCTTGACACAATGGTTGAAGAGTTGCCATTTCAGTTAAAGGGTGGATGCTAATATCATTTTGAAAATCGATGGGAACCAAACTTATCACTCATCACTGACTCTGATTAAACCAGTTCTATCAATATTCCTAGTTTTAAAACACTGTCCAAGATGACCATATATTTTGAGAAACAACTTCACTTCAAAAGCCGGTGATGCTGACATTGGCTGCTGTTGACATCCTCCGAAATTGGCCAAAGGACTATTTCCCACCAAGTTTTAGTCTAATCTCAAAAATACATCCATAACAGATAAAAAATTTTAATATCCACTTATAGACTAACTGTTGTTAAAATTTTCAATTAAAAGTAAAGGTAAAATCGTTATTTTACTCATAAACACTAAAAATATCATTTTCTTTCCAAGTTTTAAAAATTAATGCTTCACTCTCATTTTCAAAGTTTGAAAAGTTTAAATTTCATCTTTAGGGTTTGTTTTCCTTTTTTGCCACCACCATTCTGGCCAACGGTCGGTGTTTTCCACTCATTTTTCAGATCCGACTACGAAGGATGACAAAACATTATCTTTAATTGCATCATCTAGAAGCAACGACATCCTTTTTCATGTTGTCTAGATGCGACAACAAATTCGTTGTCCTTTGTCACATTGTTTGGACGATGCAATGAAGTATCGATCTTTGTCGCTTCTTCCTAACCAGGACGACATAGGAGAAGATCATTGATCGGATTTGAGAAAATCATTGGCTAGAGATGAAACCTAAAAATGGGGGGAGGGGGAGGGGGAGGAAGGGGGGGACTTGAATTTTTTAAAGTTTAATCATGAGGAAAAAATTATTAGTTTTCAAAACTAAGGGAGAAAAATGATATAAATTTTTTAAATTTTAGAGTTTAGGGATAAAATAATGATTTTATCTTTATTTCTAATTAAAAATTTTAATAATAGTTAATTTATAAGTAAATATTTAAATTTTTTATCTATTATGAATGTACTTTTAAGATTGGAATAAAACTTTAATAGGGAATAGTACTTCGGCCTCCGAAATTTCATGCAGAGAAATTTTGTGAGGTAATAGAAACTTGGATAGGGGAGATGGATGGACCAATAATATTATCTCTAATTAGTAACAGTCCCATACTTTCTTATATTTATTTGAAATCCCCATTGAGTCATATAGTACTAAAACAACAAAAACCCCTTAAGTATTATCATTGAAATGTCAATGTAGAAAATGAGCATCTTTTTAGCCATAGAATTGAATTGACCCTTCAATGTTACATAGTAAGCATAAATGAAATTGTGATATCGTTTATAAGAGAAATTTAAATTGATATAATTTAATAGTCGAATAGGATAACATAAATAATTCTTAAGAGTGCAATGTTTCTTGAAAAAAATTTAATTAAATTTAATTAATAATTTAATAAATTAATAATTAAATTACAAAACTCACGTCTTTGTATATTCTTATTTTTCTTAATTAGGTTAGAAATATTTTAATACATAAGAACAACTAGTTTAATTAGAATAATGCCATTAATTAATTTCAAACTCTAATAAACACTCTAACAAAATAAATTTAATAAACTTTGACTAAAATTGAGTTTTCCTTAATAATAAAATCTTAAAACCTTTTTATTATATTTAATATTTTTTTCCTAAACACAAATTACTCTTATTAAACTTAACCTCCTAAATATAAAATTTTTATACACTCAAAATAGGGCTATTAAAAGCTTTAATTAACTATTAAATATAAGTACTTATCACACTAGAAAACTACTTTTAAATTAAATTAAACACTTTAAAACTTAAGTTTACATGATTTACCACATAAACATGTCACCTCATATCATATAAATACATTATATCACTTTGCAATGTCAGATCATATCACACCAACATATCATTGTATCATCATTGACTGCCATATATCTATCCATTCTCTCTCATACCTTTGGCTTGTCTTCGTTCGCTTTTTCCATAAACTTTCTTCTTACTTTGAATCTTTCTTTGACAATTTTTCTCTGTGTTTAGTGAAAATATAATTCTCCCGAAGTGAATCTTATTCTGCAATGATTTTAGCTTTAAGTAAGGTGTTTACTCGATTGATGCATCAATCCACTGTAGACAGACTTGATTTTATTGATGTCATGCTAACATATCGATTAGATTATTTTGATTTGACAATTGAACCATTATTTAATACTATTCATTAAGTTCAACCTAGTGGTCAATTGGGTCCCAACGGCTAAAATGGTTTTTAACCCTGATCTGAATCAAATTTGACACCAGTTCACAGTCGGACCAGCCATTCCTATCCAAATTTTAAAACAGTGATATTTTCTACAACACAAATACAATAATAAATGATATTTGCTTAAAATATTTGACATATGACTGGATTTGAATTAAGCTAACTTGAGCTCAACTCAGATGAGCCCGAAAAGAGTCAGCCGTAGCTTGAGCTCGAGTTACTCACCAGATTTTTTAATTAAAAATTTTGATATAAAACGACGTCGTTTTGACCAATATGTATTAAAACGACGTCGTTTTAATACTGAAAAACAAACCGAACCGAATTCGAACTGTGTTCGAGCTTGACTTTCATGAGCTCGACAAGCTCGAGCTTAACTATATGTGAGCTGAGTCGAGCTCGAGCTCGGCTCGGCTCGGTTTGAATCCAACCCTAATTTGACATATGGAAAGTAGCCTTTTAACCCACAAGATGGGGCAAATTTTCCCAACTCTATACTACCCAAACCACAAATTTTGCAATCAATCAATTCATATATTCTTCTTGTGGGTTACAAAAACAGCCATTTTCAAGGTGAAAAATACCATATCCAGCAAGCACCAACCACCTCTTTGGACCTAAAACAACGTGAATTGAATCGACTCCAACTGACTCGACTTTGGTTTTCAAGCAACAGATTGAATGGCTCTTTCGAAGTTCTCTTCTGCGGAAGATGCACGCTTAACAAGCATGTGGTGTGGATGTGAAAGTTTCAACTGGCTGCAATTCAATCAATTCAGGCAGATATTAACACTAAATAAAGGGAATTCAGAATTCAGCAATTCTTTGGATTCTATTCATCTAGAGAAATATAGGGAAATCGGAGGAAGACGAATAGAGGAAAGGATTATATTAGGAACCATTTCTACTTATCAAAAATAGCAGTATACTACCCATACAACAGTTTGGGTTGTAAGAGAAAAAATAGATAAAAGTGGGACCAGTGAATTCATGTTGCATATCCAAAAAACTGATATAAAAAGGGGAAGAGAAATGAGGATATGAAGGCACAGCTTACTTGAGGTACCGTGACGATGATTTACCAAGGTGAAGGCTGCATACAATCAGATTGGCTAAAGTTTCTGGATCTTTTGCATCCTGTATTGATTAGAAAACAAATCTTTCGTTAATATAATGTTTCAAACACCCTGAGCCTATTTATAGAAAATACATAATGACAAGTGCCAGGACTGAAATATTTTGTGCCATCATTGAACCATGATGCATTTGATGTGGAAATTGAGAGATCAAGAAACTAAAAAGAGAAACCATAATATACCAAATTGCTATCATGTGTCAAACTAGCAATATTCAATAGAACTAATTTTTTTTTTTTTTAAATTTTCTTTCCATACAGATCACAATTTACTGAAATTACTAGATAACATGGGCATGTACACATAATGTTGTCCTATATACATAGAGTAACCTTAACAATTTTTGAATTATGTCCAGAAAGTTAGAAACAAACATGCATCTCACACCAGGAGTTAAAATTTTCTTACAAACTACAAATTCTTACCTTGTTGAGCGCTTCAAGCAACAGTGTTTCAGCTTCATCAAAGTTCCCCATATGCATGCAGCAAACAGCCTTTCCATTCAAGATCAACCCTGTCATTGGGTACTTTTCAGAAAAATCTTGAAAGATGAGATATGCTTCCTGTATCTTGGAACCACCCTAACAAACAGAACAATGTTTAGAAAAATCAAGCAATATTCACTTGCCAGAATAAGCTAGAGAACATGCACTCACCACTGACAAATTCAACCATGCATTTGCAAGTTGAGTAAGTGTGTGATCCTCATCACTCTGCTGCATGACCCGCAGCTGTTTCTCTGCATAATCAGACCTGTGCATCTTAAGGAATATTTGGACATTCAATGCATGTCTGCAAAAGAAAAATAGACTAAAGCCTCAGGAAATAGACAGAGAAGCATCAATCCAAATAGAAAGGAGAAGAAAACTGTCGGAGATCATCCATTATGACTAATGAAGGTTGTGGGTAATGCATCAGCAGCCAACACAGTGATTTGGTTTGATAGAACCATATGGGATTTTAAATAATGTAATAACATAAAACACGAGTAAGGAGGGCCACAAGCAGGCAGTGGAAGCTATATAAACATGTGAAATTAATACCACAGTAAGTTGAGGATAATAATTGCACAAACTTAACAGACATACATAAGTAAGGCAGGCAGTACGAATAGCAATAGAGCATATCAAGAAAAAATACATTTGATCACATCAATGTCCCAGCATTCAGCAGAGGCTTTTACTGGGTTTCACTAGTTTGAAAACAAGTTATACAAGCTAGGACCTTCAAGCATCACATAGAAGCTTCAATGTGGTATATTCACTGAATTTGACCACTCATCCAAGTAGATTCCAGGCAAAAACAAAAAAAAAAAATTGAAATAAAAGGAATAAGGAAGACTACAAATGGCATGGATAAATCATAAGGAATCTAGTCCCAACAAAATTTAAGCTAGTTGCTATGTGAAACTCTTCGCATAACGCTACTGACATATGTCAAAAGTTTCATGACCTCATTGTTAATTTTATTATCTATTAATTTTTTTCATTAACACTTTGTGTTGTTAGAAATCATTAATGACCAGTGTTGTCAAACAAATATGAAAATTAAAAAAAAAAAAGTCTTTTACTGAATACTTCTCCAACAATAAAAAAACACCAGGAAGGATCAAATTGCAAGTATAGTAGTTCAATATGCTACAAACTCACAGCTCCATAGTCCCTCCAGCATTTGTGTGTTTGAGAGCCTCATTATAATCTTCCTCATGCATGAATACGACCCCAGCAATCAATCGCAAAGTACAGTTGTTTCCAATGGCTGGATCTGCCAACCACTCCTTTAAACTTGAAATGGTTAATTCCTGAAAAGCACAACAGAAAGACTTTGATTTGATCCAGAACCATCTATGTCCTTGAGACACATAGTATGCACAGCAGCAATATTTATTCTATTTCGTTTTATTTCAATAAACTGAACTCAAAATTGTTCACAAACCTCGGAATTCACTTTATGCATAAAATACAGCTCCACTAGAACAAAGATCAAGCATTACAGCAACCATAGTCCTATTCGATTTATTTGCAACTCTATTCTATCTTTGAAAAAACACTGAAAATCCTTAGAAAAGATGTTTAAGTCAAACGTTGTCACAAATAACTCTAAAATCTAATGCAAGAAAAAAATAACTTTTATCATTTCAGCAAGACCATATCCTCATTACCACTGAAAATTTGAAACTGTTTCTAAACTTTTGAAACCTCTACCCAGATCACAAAATCCAATTCTTTGTTTTCAAAGCCGAAAATGTTCAAAACATGCATTTATTAAGTGTTCAGTCTGCAAATTTCCCATACAACTCAATCACACAATTCAAAAAATTAGCATAAAATTTAAAAATAAAATAAAAAGTTATTTCATTTCCTAAAACTCCATCTAAACCATATCCAAGAACTCTAAATTATTTAATAATTTTTTAAAACTGCTCCCAGATCACGAGATAAACGCCTCTTAATTTCTATATCAAAAGCGTACAATTTCACAAATCAAATCGCCTAAGCCAACAATTTCACAAATCAAACTTTAAAATATTAAAAAAAATATATAGATCTTGAACAAAAAACCTTGTTTTCAGGATTTGCGAGATAGAGAGCAAGCAACTTCACAGCCTGGAGAGGCGTAGCAGCGGAGTCATCGATCTCATTGATCACAAGCTGAAATTACAAAATTCAGTAAAAGAACAACAAGAAGCCTTAACCTAAAAACAAAATTTATTTAAAAAAAAAAAAAGAATGTGACCTGGTAGCTGCCTAGAGCAATGTAAGAGCGATAGACGAGGCAGTCGCGCTCCACGGCATCGTCTTGGGGAAGGTTAGGGATATCGCTGTTGTTGATGGCGGACTGATAGGCGCCCAAGTAGAAGTGGTTACGAAGATTGAACAAGTGATCGGGTGCCGCCATTGACTTCAGATCTGTATAATGTTCGACTCGTTCGTTTCCCTCCTCCTCAGAGATATCAGATCTTCTTGTTTCAAGTGATGCCCGTTCGGTCGTTCTTTTCAAGTTACCGGTCTGGGCTTTTTGGTCGGGCTTATGACAGTTTGGATTTTTGGCCCAAATAATTATTATACAGCCCATTTGTCATGGCTTGTTTTAGCATATGCATGAAAAATACATTAAATTCTCAAGAGAAATGCCTATCTCTAGGTGGTTGGATTAGAAATTGGTGACAAATAGGTCATGCTAAAATCTATTTTAGCTATTAAACTATGTTAGCGTGAGGTTGAACCAAATAAATCGTATCAAATTACGATTTAATTATTGAATTAGATCAGTTTGACTATTATGTTAATATTAACATAATTTCAACTCACAACAATACGAAACTATTAGATAAGTGATCTATTCATAACTTAACTAAAAAATATGAGTAGGAGTGTCCTTTTCCAGAAATAAAGACAAGAGTATAACTTGGCAATATTGATTTGTATCAAATAAGTTTTGATAATCATGTGGATGATCGGAAACTACAACTCGTAGCGACTTTAAAAGTGTATAATCAAGATTGATTTATTAGGGTGTTTTTGAAGAATTTTGAATTAGGGTTATAAAACTAAATGAATATTATTAATTGAATGTTATACAATTTATAGTATTATAAGACAGTCTGAATATAAATTTGAATTTTATTATGAATAGGAATCTGAATCTTATAAGGATTCCTAATCTTATGAAATATACAAAAATAATTTACATATAAAATATTAAAATAAATATTTTATGTAACACTCTCCAACAATTATAGCAGTAGCTCAAAGAGCTACAATTGATGACACAGGAAGATAAAATGTTCATGAGATAGTCATTTGGTAAATATATCAACAAGTTGAGATATGGTAGGAACATGTTGAAGTTGAATAGTCTCACGAGCAACCAACTTACAAATGAAATGCAGATTAGTGTCAATATATTAAGTGCAAACATGAAACATGAGATTGATAGTCATGCGTAGAGCGGACAGACTGTCATACAACATAAATGGAGATGAATGCAGTGGAATACTGAGCTTTTGTAAAAGATAACAAAACTACCGAATATCAGCAATCACATGTGGGAGGACACAATACTTAGACTTGGCACTAAAATGAGACACAGTAACCTATTTCTTTGAAGTCCACCATACAACGTTGTGTCCATGAAAAACATAACCACTAGTGATGGAGCAGCATGTGGAAACATCAACAATCCAATCAACATCAGTGTAGGCAATAAGATGAGGACTAGAGTCATGATGAAAAGTGAGACCATGAAATAGAGATCTCTTAATATACCAAAAAATACACTTAACTACATGCATGTCTTTGTGAGTAGGTACTAGCAGTCAATGAGCTATTTGATTAACAACAAAGGCGATATCAAGCCGAGTGAGAGCAAAATACTATAGGCCACTAACCATACTACAATAGAGTGTAGTGTTGTAGCACATGAAACACACGAGCAAAGTTGGAATCAACTGTAATATCTCTAGTTCAATAGCCCGATCCACTGTCAAGATATTGTCTACTTTGGACATACAATTCATCATAGTTTTGCTTCTAGGTTTTGTAACTTGAAATACATCTTGACAGTTTGAGCTCTTAAACTATTTAACCAATTAAATCTTCTCATCTCTAACCGATGTGGGATACACAGACAGATTCAATATCTCTCTCATACTTTGTTGATACGAGATTTGCTTAAAGATGTCACATATACCCCTTTATGAGATCTAACGTCCTTGTTAAGATTTATCCCACCATCATTCAAAAGGACATGCAAAACCGCTCTAATATCATATGTAACATATCTGGTTCAATAGTCTGACTCATTATCAAGATATTGTTTACTTTAGATATACAGTCTATTATAATTTTACTTTTGGGTTTTGCAACCCAAAATGTATTTTTCACAGTTTGAGGACCTTACAAACTATTTAACCAATCAAGTATTTTTATCTTTTACTAATATGAAATGTACATACAAACCCAATATCTCTATTGTACTTTGTTGATATGAGATTTTTTTAAAAGTGTCACATTAAAAAAGCAAATCCACTATGTAGGACTACTGAGATAGATGCAAAGTGGTGAAATAATAAACAACCTCTATACCAAAGAAAGAACCAAGGGTACCCAAGTCCTTGTAAGCAAAGGTAAAACATAGTTATAAACATAATTTATAACAACTGATGCATCAAAGCTAGTAATAACTAAATCATCCACATAAATAAGTTGAATCACCACTAATGTGGAGGTATGATGAATGAATAGAAAGAGATCATACCAACTGTTGACAAACCTATAATTGAGTAAAAAGTAATATAATCAATGACACCATGCTTGAGGTGCCTATTGAAGGCTATAAATGGCCTTAATAAGATGATAAATATGAGATAGTCAATTGGGGTCTATGAACCTGAGAAAGTGCTTCATAAACACTTCTTTAATGAGATACCCTTGAAGAAATGCATTCTTGACATTAAGTTGGTGTAGCGGCCAGTCATACATGGTGGCAAGAGTAATAGTTATTGGTTTGAAAATGTAACCAAATGTATCAGTAAAATCCACACTTGCCTATTGGTGAGAACTTTTAACAACTAGACAAACCTTATACTCAGTAGACCCATTCGTACGACGTTTGACCTTGTAAACCTAGTGACAACCAACCAAATTTTACTAAAGAGATGGTTGAACAAGAACCTAAGTGTTGTTCTGCATAAGAGCGTCATATTCTTCATTTATCATCTGACGTTAATGAGGAAATAACTGAGCATGTTTCAAGGCAGTCGACTCATGGAATACCAAATCAGTAGCTTCAATAATAAAAGCTTGAGGAAGCACATAAGGAGAGGATGCCATGATCTCATCGATGCTCTAAAACTTGGGCTAGATTGGAGGTGTCTCAAATTGATTAGACGAGATGGTCTCAACAAAGGCTAATGCAATTGAAGGTGAAATAAAAGAACTAGCGGAAATGGAAAATGGTGGAAAGCTACTATCAGACTACATAAGACTAGATGACATTGCAAGAGCACTAATTTTTCTATAGAATAGACCAAAATATTAGTATTTTTCCATTGAAGGTGTTGAACAAACAAAATTATGGTTATTTATTTTATTTTGTTTGGAAGTGATACAGTTTGTTTGGTAACTTTAACAAGAAACAGTGAATACTGATTTTGGTTAAAAATCATAATGGAAACCATGACTATGGAAGTTTTACTACAAAATGGGTGATTCCATGCAACCTCGACTATGCAAGGTCCGGTGCATGGTGCACCTTGATATGTGTAGTAGCCACCTAGGCAAGCCATTATAACCAATTGATAACAACCAACTTCTCTATCATTGAAAATGCCTAAAGGGAGAGATAAATGAGAAGTAAAGGATAAAAAACAAAGAAAAAAGATGAAAAAATTGTAAAGAGCTAAAAAGAAAGAGAAAGAAAATAAGGAAACTTTAATATAAAGGTAATACAACAATTGCATTCTCCGTATCGTGTGAAACCAAGTTAGATTTTAGGTAAAAAAATGTAATTTATATATTTAAATAATGAAAAAATATTTTACAATGAAAATTGAGAAAATGTATTTTATTTAATTTGCATAGAAATTATTTTTAATCCTATTAATTTTTCTATTTTTGAGTTTTTTAGAAAAAAAAAGGTCTTTTTGTTGTTCATATTTAAGAGATATTAATTAAAATCGACAAAAATTTTTGCATAAACTTTTTTAGGCAAACGTATAGCGGTTTTATCTTTATAGGCAAATTTACTTTTAATTTTAAAAATACCCTCTCTCGACTTATTACGTTACTATTAACGATTTATGTTATGTTTGACTGTCTAAAATTTTCTTAACTGATTTGATAATTTCTTATTTAATTTGAACTATCACTAATTCACATTTTAAGGATTAAAAACACATTTAAAAATTGATAAATTTTTGTTTAGGTTTCAAATATAGATAGTAACAAAAAAATAACATAGATGGAGAGAATGATAAATGCGAACCGACGCTGTATCATAGTGCGTATGGGGCTTAAAAGGTGCGTAAAGTGCGTAGAATACATAAAGAGTACAGGGTGCGAGGTGTGTAAAACTCATTTTAAAATTTAACACATGGGGGTACGAAGAGGGTGCGCACTCTCATCGCACCTCTTTATATATATTATAATATTATATATTATATATTTATATATTACAGAGGTGCGATGAGGGTGTGCACTCTCTTTGCACCCTATATATATATATATATATATATATTTTAAAATGAGTTTTACGCACCTTGTACCCTTTACACACTCTACACACCTTGTACGCACCTTATATGCATCCTGTACGTGTAACACCCCAGGTCCAATAGCCCGGCCCACTGTTAAGATATTGTCCACTTTGGACACACAGTCCATCATGGGTTTGCTTCTGGGCTTTGCAACCCAAAACGCGTCTTAACAATTAAGGAGCTCACAGGCTATTTAACCAATTCAATTCTCCCACCACTAACCAATGTGAGATCCATAGACAGAGCACACACAGACCCAGCATCTCTCCCGTGCTTTGTCGATGTGGGATTCGCCTAAGGGTATCACATACACCCCCCCTTACGGGACTCAGCGTCCTCGCTGAGGTTTGCCCCACCATCATTCAAGAGGACACGCGGAGTTGCTCTGATACCATTTGTAACACCCCAGGTCCAATAGCCCGACCCACTGTTAAGATATTATCCACTTTGGACACACAGTCCATCATGGGTTTGCTTCTGGGCTTTGCAACCCAAAACGCGTCTTAACAATTAAGGAGCTCACAGGCTATTTAACCAATTCAATTCTCCCACCACTAACCAATGTGAGATCCATAGACAGAGCACACACAGACCCAGCATCTCTCCCGTGCTTTGTCGATGTGGGATTCGCCTAAGGGTATCACAGTGCTTTGTCTATGGATCCCACATTGGTTAGTGGTGGGAGAATTGAATTGGTTAAATAGCCTGTGAGCTCCTTAATTGTTAAGACGCGTTTTGGGTTGCAAAGCCCAGAAGCAAACCCATGATGGACTGTGTGTCCAAAGTGGACAATATCTTAACAGTGGGCCGGGCTATTGGACCTGGGGTGTTACAAATGGTATCAGAGCAACTCCGCGTGTCCTCTTGAATGATGGTGGGGCAAACCTCAGCGAGGACGCTGAGTCCCGTAAGGGGGGGTGTATGTGATACCCTTAGGCGAATCCCACATCGACAAAGCACGGGAGAGATGCTGGGTCTGTGTGTGCTTTGTCTATGGATCTCACATTGGTTAGTGGTGGGAGAATTGAATTGGTTAAATAGCCTGTGAGCTCCTTAATTGTTAAGACGCGTTTTGGGTTGCAAAGCCCAGAAGCAAACCCATGATGGACTGTGTGTCCAAAGTGGACAATATCTTAACAGTGGGCCGGGCTATTGGACCTGGGGTGTTACAAATGGTATCAGAGCAACTCCGCGTGTCCTCTTGAACGATGGTGGGGCAAACCTCAGCGAGGACGCTGAGTCCCGTAAGGGGGGGTGTATGTGATACCCTTAGGCGAATCCCACATCGACAAAGCACGGGAGAGATGCTGGGTCTGTGTGTGCTTTGTCTATGGATCCCACATTGGTTAGTGGTGGGAGAATTGAATTGGTTAAATAGCCTGTGAGCTCCTTAATTGTTAAGACGCGTTTTGGGTTGCAAAGCCCAGAAGCAAACCCATGATGGACTGTGTGTCCAAAGTGGACAATATCTTAACAGTGGGTCGGGCTATTGGACCTGGGGTGTTACAGTACTTACCCTACATACACCCTGTACGCACATTGTATACACCCTATGCACCTTTTACGCCCCATATGCACTGTGATACAGTGTCGGTTCGCACTTATCATTCTTCTCATCTATGCTATTTTTTCGTTACTATCTGTATTTGAAACCTAAACAAAAATTTATCAATTTTTAAATATGTTTTTAATCCTTAGAACATGAATTAGTGATAGTTCGAATAGCAAATTATTAATGTGTTAAGGAAATTTTAGACGGCTGAACGTGACGTAAATCATTGAGAGTGACGTAATAAACTGGAAAAGAGTATTTTTGAAATTAAAAGTAAATTTGCCTATAAAAGTAAAACCATTGTACGTTTGCTTAAAAATGTTTACAGGGAAAATTTTTTGCCAGTTTTAATTAATATCCCCATGTTTAAAATCTTTTTAATATAATTTGTTTTAAATATTAGGGGTATTTATGCCATTTCATAATCATACGGGTATATTATAGAATAAACTTCGTTCATTGTCCTTTGAGAGACTGTCTCAAATATTAGGGGGGGTTTTGAAATTAGGGTGCACCATTACCAAAATGCGGCTCTGTTCTCTCCCTCCACTCTTCTTCTCAGATAGAGATCAAACCAGGGAAAACATAAACAAAACGAAAAGGAGCACTGAGATCTCGACCTTCAAATCACGCCTCAACTCTCGATCTCAGCCGTCCTTTCAGCCCGAATCCCAGATCTAGGGTTTCGCTTTTCGTCACCTGAATTATGCTCAGTTCTTTCATGCTCTGTTCACACATTGAATAGCTCCATGGATCCACAGCCTTCCCTCTCGGGAAGGTACACTTCTCGGATTGAATCCGACTCTCCGTCGAGAAAGACGTTGTTATTTTCGCAATTCAATAAATCTATCTCCGATGGCACAATCCAAAACCTCTCGTCGATTCTCAACAACCCTAACGTCGGGTCGGACCCTTCCTGGATCGGGTGGTGGTCCTCTTCTACCTTCGTTTCTCCTCAAGAATTCGCGCCGTTAGCTCCTAACACGAAAATCTCCTCGGACCTGACGCGATCAGATTTCCAAGCTTATATATCGACAATTTCCGAATCGTATAATCGATTTGAAGACATCCGTAACCACGCGAGTAAGGAGAGCATCGATTTGGAGAACATCGGTGGCCCAGGCGAGGCGTTGGTGGCGTGCTTACGAGAAGTTCCTGCGCTGTATTTTAAAGAGGACTTTGCTTTGTCGGAAGGTGCCACATTTCGGGCGGCGTGTCCTTTTTCGAATGTGACGGAGAACATTCTCTTGCAAGAGAAGCTTTCGCAGTATTTGGATGTTGTGGAGTTGCATTTGGTAAAGGAGATTTCGTTGCGTTCAAATTCGTTCTTCGAGGCGCAGGGGCAGTTACAGGATTTGAATGTGAAGATTGTGGAGGGATGTAGTAGAATTCGAGCCTTGAAGGAGACAATTCGGCTTTTGGATGCTGATTTGGTGGAGTCTGCTAGGCAGATTCAGGAATTGAATGGCACAAGGAGTGATTTGTTGGCTTTGCAACAGAAATTGAGACTTATCTTGGATGTTAACCAGGCTTTATCTACACTTAAACTGGTACATTATCAAATATTATTCTTGTAATTACTGTTTGTTTTGCTGGTTATTATTTTATTATGCTCATTATATTGTATTACTGTTTTATTTCTTATAACTACGGTTGGTATTAATGTCTGAAAAGATATTATGGATAGTGAGTTTTGATGATTGGATATTTATAAATTAATCATCAACTACTGATCTAGGGTCGTGGTATTGTAGAATGAACGTGCCTTCATGGATAATTATATACAAATTTTAAAATGGTTTAAAATTCTCTTAATTATGTTTGCTGTTTGTTTCAGTTGTTGTTTCCTAATTATCCTCATATTAGCCTCTATATTTGTTTTGGTGTTATATGCTTATTTTGTTGTCCGGTTGTTTTTTGTCTTATAACCGCATACAATAATGCTATCTGAAAAGAACTATGGATACTGAGTATATGTTTAAATTAGTTGTTGTCCAGTAATTTACTATTGCGATACTGTAGAATGACCTTGGCTGGATATATAATAAGTTGAGAGTCTAAATACTGGCTTCCTTTTAGGTTCTGAGATATTATTGTATAAGCAGTAGTAATGTTGTGTTTTGGGAAAGTATTCAAGGCTGTTGGAAATTGCTGATTCTTGGCTATTTTCTTTTTGGTTGTTTTTGAATTTCCATACCCAATATAAAATTAGAGGATAAATTGTGGATTTATTAACTGATGTACAAAATATGTTCTATTAGATATCAAATTACTATATTTTATCAAAAAATTGTTGTAGTTAGTCCATTTTAATCTGATATGCTTAGGACTCTGGTGAAAGTTTTATGGTCTGGAAGTTTATTTTTGCTCTTTGTTGATGCTGGAAAATGAAGTGCTTTTATGTTTCTGTCACACAGCTTGTTGCATCTGCAGATTGTGCCGGAGCTCTGGATGTCACAGATGACCTGCAGAATTTGCTAGTATGTTATCTTTCACTGATGTAATCATGCTTAATTTTCTTTTCTTTACGTTATTATTCCAAAGTTTTTGTTGAATCCGACTGCAGAGAACTTCTATCAAGCATCCTTTGTATCTCTATTATCCTTATTTATTGAAATTTGCATGGGCTATGTAGTGTGGAGTAAATGATTTGTAACTGTAAGGTGTTTTTTTTTCACTGATCAAAGAATTATTACTTTTTAATCTTTCCAGGTTTTAATTTCCAGTTATTTTATTGCTTCTGTCTTTGATAGGATGGCGACGAGCTTGCTGGTTTGCATTGCTTCCGTCATCTTCGGGACCATGTAGCACATTCAATAGATTCAATTAACAGGTATACTTTTAAATTATTATGGTAATATTAATCTGTGACATTATCTGTATGTGTTCTGTTTTGTGTCACTCTTTTCTTGTCCTACACTACCCTCTCTGGGTTCTGGAAAATTAGTGTTGATTTTTTTTCTTAAGCATTGCATGAAGTTGTGAGCTGGTTTGTGATGAGGGATAATCTTTAAAAGGCTATTACCTAGTCTCGTACCGTTGATACCTTAGTTAATCTTGATTTTATAATATGTTTTCAACCATAATATTGACCTGCACAGATTCTATGTTGGATAGGTTGCTCCTGAGTTAAGAACTTAAGAAATGTAAAACTAATTCCATTGAGGTGTTTGTGGGTTGCCATGGAGCTCTTCCTCTCCCCAATTCAATCCTATCCATTTGGAAGGGAAGCAACACAATCACCATATGCTCAGTGTGTCCATGTGTGATTGCAGTAATGAAACATCCATCACTTGACTTAAGTTTATTGCCAACTAAGATTTGGCAATGGGAATGTGATGTTGAGTGCTCTTACATTCGACTATCAATGGTTTTAATGATGGTTTAGTGATAATTTTGATTCAAATTGGCAATGAGATTTCAGTTTCCACTTCCTATGTGCATGCTATCTGTTTTTCTCATTTTAGACAAAAGTAATTACTTATTAAGTTATTTTTGTAGCATTCTTTCAGCAGAGTTTATGCATGCTGCAATAGATGATACAGGGGATACTGATGTGGCTATTTTATCCAAAGCAAAAGCTAGAGTATCCACTTCCTCAAATGGGAAGGATGATGAAGTAAGCTTAATTATGGCCTTTTAATGTATCAACTGAATTCTCAGGTTTTTACTTTTGTATAGTTTTGTAGTATTTGTCTGATGAAGCAATTTTTTTTCATTGCTGCTATGAATTGTTCTGCATTAAATTGAGGAATTATAGATAAAGCAAAACTATCTTTATTATTACATGGCATACCTGCTTAGTATCTACAAATAATTTCCCCATTATTGTTTAGTGATTTTTTGAATATAATGTTGCACTTTTGTTGGTAGTGCATGGCATACCTGCTTAGTATCTACAAATAATTTCCCCATTATTGTTTAGTGATTTTTTGAATATGATGTTGCACTTTTGTTGGTAGTGCATTAGAATTTGATTTTAGTGTGGTAGCTTCTAGCAGTTTTGTGCATATACATTGGTTTTTTAGCACCTCCCAAGTTTTAAGCCTCATACTAGAGCAACCTTTTTAATGTCCCAAGCACACACATGATGTGCCATTTTCTGGGCCACTTGACTGAAAGAAATAGAAGGATTTTTCACGAGATCTTAAAATACAAGTTTGCTTATTCTTTCTTTTATTTTTATTTTTTACATTTGGGATGTTTTCTTATTCATGTTTGGGATCCTCTCACGATATCAAGTTTTATGTTTTTCAGCAATTGATAGTCTTTCGTTTCCTTGTTCCAGTTTGGTTGTCTTTTAGTTCACCTTTGAATCTTTCCTTTCTTCATTTTTTTCATTAATGAACTTCTATGTGTTCTTATTGAAGAAAAACTGTTGTGTTATTTTTTATTAACTCTGTTAGAAGTAGACTTCATGATTAAGTTTGATGATGCAATTTATTGTGCAATTACTTGGATCAATTTTCTTAGCAGGTTACATTGGATGAGGAAGAAACGTCTAATTTTCGAGATAGGCTTCTCCCCCTTGTCATTGGATTGCTTAGAACAGTGAGTTATTTTTTATAATTTCTTTGATTGTTATTCCTTTTCATTTTTTTTATAATAAAAATTTAATTTGTATATCTGGTTCCATTAAGCATTTAACACTCCCTTTTACTGCTTTAAAATAGTGGTGTTAGCCCCCGGGTTCAATGCGATTAAATGTTTGACAAAGAATGTTCTTTTCAGGCTAAGTTGCCATCTGTTTTGAGAATATATCGTGATACACTAACTGTGGATATGAAAACTGCTATTAAAACTGCTGTGGCCGAGCTGCTTCCCATTCTTGTCACTCAACCTCTGGATTCAAATTTCTCTTCTGGAGATCGTATAGTGGATGCCGATGGTGAGAACTCAATAAAATATACTTATTGTGCCTAATATTACTTACTTTTAGACTTAACCTTGTGTCAGACTGTTCTATTCTTTTGCTTTTTCCCATTTCTTAACGCTAATGTGGTTACTCAGGTGGAGGCTTATCGCTTGCAAGCAAGTTGAGGAGTCTGACATCTGAAAGCTTTGTTCAACTTTTGGGTGCTATTTTCCTGATTGTTCAGGTAATGTCTACTTTACTATCTGGCTGTTCTTGCAAGGAAATTACTATCTGTTTAAGGTGTTAGTTTTTTAAGTTTTAGGACAACATATTCTGCTTCTATCTGTTACATTTGAATTGAATTACCTTTTTGTTTTCCTAATTGACTAGGAAACAAAGGTACTCTATTGAAATAAAGTAGACAAGAATGGACAAGTTGTCTACACAAAATTGTGTAATCCTAAGACTGTCAAATTTATATTGACTAATCCAAGACTAGAATCTTATTGTGATTTGATAAATTCAGTAGCTGAACAATGGGTATGGGCAGTAGTCTCTTTGTTGGACAGGATGTAATTTTTGAATATCAAGTATACATAACTTGCTAGGATTACCCAAGATAGGATAGTTTACTTGTAAGACATGGTAACATCCTAACTTCTTGAGTTAAAGTCCAAGATGGGATAGAAGTTGGGCTTCTCTGATAAGGCTTTTCCTTTAAACTCCTTTAGAAAGAACCATCTGTGGTGATATCTAAACTGTTGGACCTTGCTAGATTGATGGGCTCCATGAGCTCCAATCACTGGTTGGAGAGACTGCATCACTCTCAGTCCCAGTAGTTGGGATTTCTCCTTTTTCTCCCTTTATTTTGATATTAATTATTTCTTTATTTATGGTGCCCGGGAGAGGGTGTTGGGTTTATGTTGGCATGTGAGTTCCAATCCATACAGAAGTACATCAGGGATAAATCATCGTGAAAGTATTGAATTTGAAAGAAATATCTAGAAATTATCAGCCTCTTTTAAGTTAGGCCACAGTCTGATTGTTACTAGTTTAAACTTTAAAGCAACAATTATGATGAATAGATAGTCATAAAATGGTCTTTCTTTCTTAATTTGAGCTTTTAAATTTCTTTTTTCAGATTAATTATTATTTAAAAAAGATGTAATATGAATTCTTTTCTTTTAGTGAATGCAGGCACATTTGATTCGGGCTGCTGAAGTGAAAAAGGCAATTGAGTGGATTATGTGCAACATTGATGATCATTATGCTGCCGATTCAGTTGCTGCTGCAATTGCAGTCGGTGCTGCAGCTGCAGAAACAGCTCAAGATACCCCCGTTCAAGGTGGCTCACTCTCATACTCACCTTTAAGAAATACTGCCAAGATTTCTTCATTTCAGGGAAAAGCTAATGATGCAGCCAGCCCCACAAACATGTCAAGAAATTTTAGGTTAAAGTCTTGTTCCATTCTTGTAGTCTCACAATTTCATTTACATGTTGATTTCATATGCTATCTCTTTTTCATTTGTATATGATATTAAACTTTGGTTAATTTTAGATATATGCTCATGTGGTTTTCTTAATGAGGTTTAAAGTATGAGGCTCCTTAATTTCTTTCTTTCCATCAGTCAATTATCTTAGAAAGAGCACAAATGTCTTGTTAATTGTTTGTAGTATAACTGAGATGGAAATTTTTTTCGCTAGTCATAAATTTAGTATTGTTGTCCATAAATAAAGGGAAAGAAATCCAAGATTATACCAAGTAACCCCTTTCTTTCTATCGAGTGTAAAGAAAAAAATTATTTGTAAAGAGGGATAAGTTCCTATAGCAGTTGTTAGTTGTGACCTATGGTTTGAACGAAGAGGATTTAATTGTTTCCTTTCAGCTTTACCTGTATAGTAAATGAAAGTCTAATTCTTTCCTTCTTTCTTGCTAAACTATAAGCTTCTAGATGAACTGTGGGAATTTGCTCATTGGAAGCCTTTTAAACATTGAAATCCTTGTATTGATATGACTTCATTTTAATGATTTCTTGTTACCTCTTGCTTGTGACTGACATATGAAGTAGCTTTTTACTTCTGTGTAGCACATCAGCTGCTATTATGCTGTAAAAGGTGCCAGTTTGGCTCCGTTGTAATTATAATTGTGCTTCCCTTGTGCTGGTGTGGTGTCTGGGGCACCTGTTTGAGGCGGACATTGTGCAGAAGGATTGTTCAATTGATCTGTCTTTATTATTATATACTTCTTCCAACCTTCATAGAATCTATTAGAACATGATTGCTATTTAGAGGTGGATTCTAGTTCCAAAGGCTTAGTTTGATTCTAACTGATACTATTATCAAAATTGTGGATGTTACATCCTCATTGACAGAGCTGACATATTGAGAGAAAACACAGAAGCTGTCTTTGCTGCATGTGATGCTGCTCATGGAAGATGGGCAAAGCTCCTTGGAGTACGTGTACTTCTGCATCCTAGGTTGAAATTGCAGGAATTCTTGAGCATATACAATATCACCCAAGAGTTTATAACTGCGACAGAGAAGGTATCAATTTTTAATCTTCTGTTTTTAATTGTAGGATGCAAGTTATTTGTTTATGGTTGTGATTCCATTCTGTGCTAACATAACAGATTGGTGGAAGGTTGGGATATAGCATTCGAGGAACACTGCAGTCACAAGCAAAAGCCTTTGTTGACTTCCAGCATGAATCTCGAGTTAGTTTGAATACCTGATTAAAGAGATTTAGTTCTAATAGGCTTTATTTCATAGAACCTATGTGTGAGTAATTTTTTATTGATCCTTTTAGATGACAAAAATCAAGGCGGTACTTGACCAAGAAACATGGGCAGAAGTAGATATTCCTGATGAATTTCAGGCCATTGTAACTTCATTATTTTGCTCTGAAGGATTGGTTTCTGATAATGTGGATGATGTCCAAGGCATTATAACAACGGACAGCAATGAAGTAGTGGCAAGCATTGACAGTGGACCACAAAATGCTCAGCAAATTGAACGGACAGATTCAAGTGAAATATCTCAACAAAACAATGCCCATTTAAAATCTAAATCTTCAACTGAGGAAATTGAAAGAAATAAATCAGATTCCAGGTCACCCCCTGTTCAGAGTAACAATAGTAACATGAAGGAGCGTGGAAAATCTGCTTCTCATATCCTTACCTATGGAGGTGCTGGTTATCACATGGTAAACTGGTTAGTTATCTCGTTTTGCATCTTTTCTTTTTCTCTGTTGTTTCCTTGTTTCTTTTCTTTAGAACATTGTACTTGTGCTTCACCATGAACAAATTTTCTGTTTGGAGGTGTTCTGACATTCTGAGTCACAAAACTTGTGATACTTGTTAATCTTTTATCCTTTCATTGAGAGACTCATCAAATTGAGATGCTAATCTTCTACTGTTAGTTTCCTTTATGATGTAAATTTTCATTGCTATAAGCTGGCAGAAGCTTTTTATGATGAGTGGACGTTGATGTAAATCTTTTTCTTATTCTTTTCTCCAGTGGCTTAATATTGCTGAAGATGTTGTCAGAGTACATTGATATGAATAACTATTTGCCTGCACTCTCTTCTGAAGTTGTTCATCGTGTTGTGGAGATTTTAAAATTTTTTAATACCAGGACTTGTCAGCTTGTTCTTGGTGCTGGTGCTATGCAGGTAAAATTTTGTCTGTAATTTGTTGAATATTTTTTTTAATGTACACAAATTTGCAAAGGTACTGCAATGTTTAACTGATTTTGTTGAGTCTAAGCTAACACACATCTATCTAGAGTTGTTTATGGAATTTTCTTTTGGAAATATTGTGTAGCTGGAAGCCTGAGAATTGATAATTGAAATTTATTCAATATGTTTTCTTGCATTTTCTTTTATTTTATTTAATTTAATTTTTTTTAAGATTTATAAACTCATGTTTACAGGTGGAAAACCCTTTTGAAATTTTTATTTATTCTCTTCTGATATTGCACTACATACAAACTCAATTATATGTAAATTAATCATTTTCTTTGTTCTAATTGGTTTTTATGGAATTGCAGGTCTCCGGTTTGAAGTCTATTACCTCTAAACATCTCGCTCTAGCGAGCCAAGTTATCAGTTTCACTTATGCAATTATTCCTGGTAGGTGATGACAAATTAATATTCTGCTACTCCCTCAAATTTTAAGGGTCTTCTTTAATGTTGTTGCGGATGCAATGTCTGTATCATATTTCATTTGCAAACTGTTAAATGAAACAGTGTGTGTGAGGTTATTAGGTCAATGCTATTTTGCTTTGCTTCTGACCATGTTTGGATGTTTGTTTGATTTTACTTATCTATCTTGTACCTCTCTTTTTTGGATTTTTTTGTACACTAAGTTGTCAGAAGCTCCTATGTCAATAGAAGTGTCTGTTGGGGGAAACTTTCAGAATGAACTTGATAATATGTAGCTTTTAGGTACACTTAGGAAAAAGCTTGAATCAGTATTGATAAAAGTGTAAACTTGTCATATATTTATGGATTTTGTTTAATATATACATGGAGATAGTGTAAACTTGTCATAGTACATGTCTATAAACACTTACGCATTTGGATGATATGTTGGCTTGTTTTGCATGGTATTACTAAGAATCACTTTTAGCATTTTCGTTAGAATTTTGTATGATCCTTCAAATACACTTTGTTGCATGCATTTGATGTTTTCTTTGTGCAAAATTAGTACATGCATAAATAGAAGTTCCTGTTTATGACATTTGGTTTTGTGTTTGGGCTAAGCTATCAGGCGAATTCTCTTCTTGAAAGTACCTGAGACACGGAAGGCTTTGCTTTTATCTGAGATTGACAAAGTAGCTCAGGTATAGTTTTGTCACTTAATTACTTACACCGAAGTTCTCTACTTTTGTGCCAAGTTCATCCCCAAATACTTAGACATCCTTTGTCCTAAGTAAGTTATTAAATTTTGTTAAGGTGTGTTTAGTTCAGGTAATCTTTTATTACTAAAAATGAAAGATTATCATAAATATAGATTACCTTGAAGATTACTGAGTATAAATTATTACCATCTTTGATAAAAATTGATAAATATAAATAATTATTGTATTTGGTTGTATATAATTGGGTATAATTATTTTAAAATAATCATCAAGTTACTTATAAAATTAATTGAAGGTGAGGACATTTTAATCCTAAAAAATTAATAATGATAAAATTGTAACAAAATCAAGATTATCTTAGTAATTTTTTAATATCTAAGGTGGATGAGGTTATTAGATTATCACGTATATTGTTTGTCACATCACTATTAGTAATATAAGATAACTGAATATTTTATTATTTGACTAAACAAACAAGGTAATATCATTACGAAAAAAATAAATTATCATAATAATCTTTCATTACTTCCAACCAAACATCTCTTAATGATAATGTTTTCAACTAATACTAATTGGTTGTGCACTTGGTATACTCAATGTTTTTGTTGTTGATTTCAAAATAACAATTCATATGATATTGCAATATGTAGGAGCATCCTATTTGCATACATTGATGTGTATATTTTTTCTTCTATTTTTTTTTATTATTTACAATATATCAGGGTAAACTTGGTCGCATGCTTCTGGATGGAGCTCTAACATTTTCATCTTTTTTAGGGGTGTGCACGGTCCGGTTTGGTGCGATTTGATAGATTTTCTAAATCAAACTTGAAGAAAAACAGTTTGAAAAATTTTCAAACCAAACCAAACCATTTTAAGTTTTAAACCAAACCAAACTAAACTGAAAAAATACGGTTTAATCTAGTTTGAATTACGATTTGAACTATAGTTTTCAATATTTTAAAATACATGATATATATCGTATCCTACGATACGATACGATATAGATAGAAAATGATACATATTATAAGGTTTATCAAATTAATACGATACAGTAAGCATATTATACGATACAATATATATCCTACAATACGATACATATTACTGATACGAATTGATACACTTTTTTAGAGAAAATGATAGTGCATTAGAGGGGTATATGAAAAATTTTAAAATATTAGGAGTGTTGGTTATATGTTTCAAAATAATGATGTGTAAATTATAATATTTTATTATGTTAATTTTTAAAAAGCGTGTCATACAATATGATGCCACGATATGGTAAATTAGGTTTTTGATACACAATACGATACATGGTTCGACTACTATAGTTTGAATATTTTAAAATTATTAGTTTCTAAATATATATATATCATTTAATAAAATCAACTTAATTGTAGTTTTCTAAAACATAATATACATATGAAAAATAAATATAAAATATATATATATATAAATAAAATATACATATAAAGAAAATGAAAAAATAGATACGAAAAAACAAGTTGTATACCTAATTACTTATTGGAAAATTTTGTCAAATATAGTTATATGTATGTATTTTTAAAAAATACGGATTACGGTTTGGTTTGGAAAATTCCAACTCAAACTAAACCAAACCATAATTTTTAAGAGGTTCGATTTGGTTTTACAGTTTGAACCGAATTATGCACACTTCTAATCTTTTTAGTACCAATTTGTTTATTTATTGTTTGGAGATGTTCATGAGCTGCAATATTATGCTAGGATACACATGCATCTGCCATTCGCACTGTATTAATGAATGGGAAATATACAAATGTAACTTTGATTTAAGCTATCATTTGCAATACAGTTTTTACTATTTTCATTCTAATAACCTCAGTCTACAAGGCATGAACTTATCTTTTGTTCTGGGTCTGTAATCAGGACTACAGGGTTCACCGGGATGAAATACATACAAAGCTGGTTCAGATAATGAGAGAAAGGCTATTGGTTCACCTGCGTGGGTTGCCTCAGATTGTTGAGAGCTGGAACAGGCCTGAGGATGGTGATTCACAACCGAGTCAATTTGCTAGATCACTAACAAAGGTAAGTCTGGTGACTAGATCATTTACGACATTGCATGTGCTATTTATATTCAACACACTTTCTGGATGATGGATTATCATTGGATCTGACAGGAAGTGGGCTACCTTCAACGTGTGTTATCTCGAACTTTGCACGATGTTGATGTTCAAGCAATATTCAGGTGATTTATCTTCGACTGAAAAACTAAGAAACGTCAAAATTCTTATTTGTTAGTGAACTGTATACTTTGGTGTAGAAGTAGAATAGCATTTCATGTTCCCCAAATCTGTTAGAGGAATATTTAATTGCTTAAAAGTATTCGAGGTAAATGTAAGTGATGGAAAATTTGCAGATTGTTGCTCTTTTGTGTTCTATTTGTGAAGATGTCTCAAATGACTCTGCTTGCAGTTTTGTGAGAGTTTCAGTATATTATAGTAATGGAGGTAAAATTAAGTGGTGGAAAAATCTAAGCAAAATTGCAATACATTGCCTTTTTTTTTTTTTGTGTGTTTTATTTATTAAGATGTTGCAAATGACTTTGCTTACAATTTTTGGAAGTTTAATAATTTTTCAATTTCGAGCATTGTTTACTCAAGAGTCAGTTTGATTTGTGTTCAAAACATTATTTTCAAAACTAAAATGCAATCCAAAATTTTAAATTGTATTGTAACATTGTTATACTTGAAAATGTGCTTGATATAATTCTTAAAATCTGTTTTAATGTTAAAAACTATAGAAAACTGTGAAAGAAAATTGTAATGTGTTCCAATTTTACACGAGGAAACTGTTTTGCAAATTTCATCCTAATTTTAGGAGTTGATTTACATTAGAAACTTCTGTAATGGTTGCAAATGAATGGTGGAGCAGACTTTTACTTTCTTTTTGAGAGTATTTGAATTTGATTTTTAAAAAAATTCTAGCAATATCCTATCATTAAATAGTAATGGACACAGTAATTAGACTTAGTCATTGTTCTATTTGCAGTATCGGTGTCTTAGTATCTATATCGCTTCCAAGTGATTAGTTTCTGTAATGCATTCCATGTTTATGATGAATTTTACTATTTCTCCTCTCCTTTTGGTGTATTGTGATTGTTTCTTCTTTGTAGATATTCGAATTAGGGAAAATAATTGCTGAATGTTTCAAAAGGCATCCTCACAATATACTGACTTATACGGAATACATTTCTGCAGGCAAGTTGTCATAATCTTCCATTCACAAATTTCAGAATCATTTTTGCGCTTAGAGTTCAACACTCCACAAGCAAAGGACAGGTACTGCAATTTCCTCTGTTTTCTATCTGAAATATTCTGTTCTGTAATTGGGATTAGTTTTAGATATTTGTATCGGTAGTGATTTTTTATTTTTTCTTTGATGATTCGTGTGTTAGGCTGCACCGTGATATCAAACATATCCTGGGATGCATTCGATCATTGCCTTCTGATATGTCAAGTGATTCTGGCGTCCCTAATGGGGGACAGCTTGATGAATTCTTGGCACAAAGATTTGGAGCCGAAGCTAGTTGACAAATTTTATTGTAGAGTAGAAAATTGACTGCTTCTTTGATGAAGGCTAACCAGATTATGGTGGGAACAAAAGGGGATGTCAGAACGTTTTCTCTGCCTATGCACTTTCCATGTAGAGTTAATTTGAGGTAAACTAAGTTTACCAGTACATTGCTTTTGATTATTTGAATGTATGAATCATTTCTTGCTTTATCTAAACAAATTCATCAAATAAGTAGACACGAGAATAGAATGTAAACCTATATATAATAACAATGAATACTAATTTGTGTACTAAGAATGATGTGTGACTATGTCATTGGATGTAACTTTATCTATACTTAAAATATGATAGGATAGGGGGACGTGTCATTTTCTACCAGGTTAGGTTCTTTTATAAAAAAATGGGGTAGTTAAGGCTATCAAAGGAAAAAGAATAAAGAATTTGAGATTTTTGGGCAACCTTAGGGTTGTGGGCAGCCTTAGGACTGATTGTAGGAAGTCCTCTTGCGCTTCGAATGGTCAGAAATGGGAGGTCCCAGCTTCTCGAATTAATCGGTTTATTCATGTAAATACTTCTACATGAATAAATGTTTTTCTGTTTTGTTTATTTTTTGGTTGTTGGCTGTTTTGAGTGAAAATACAGCTGGATTTCTAAAAAAATTATTCAATCACTTGACGACATATCATTGTTTTTATTGAAAGAGCATCTATCTCAATTACAGGGACTTATGATGCTTCGAAGGATGTTTTCATATTTGTTTGAGAAATCATTTTTTTCTAGAACACATGAATAATCTTTGGTTGTTTCTAGTCTATAGTATCACTTAGATTTGAGAACCATCGATTTAGTTTTTTGGTGATTAATTCATTGATATTTAGAATAACTGATTTTTATCCATGCATTCTGAAAGTAATCTTCAGCACAGTGCTCATTGTACGCTGATCCAAAACTATTTGACAATCATCTCTGTCGCTCTCTCACTGATCTCTATTAGTCGCATGAAATGATATTGTGGTGCTTGCTGTTTTCTCATCGTATTTCTCATTAATTACCAAACCATTTTGTGGCGTTTTTCTGCAGGTGTTCTGATTACTACTCCCAGGCAGAAGGGTATATCACATTCATACTTTTCCCCAGAAAAGAATTGTATTTGAACCAGAAGTTCTGTAGAGGCACACCATCTATGCAGAGTATGTGATAAATACAACCATTTCTGTTTTGTTCCCTCTTTTTGTGTAGTTTTTTTGGGTTGAGAATGGAACAATCTCTAATTTCCCCCTATCAAAAGAACAAAGCAAACACATAGTTTGATAGTTAAAATTTGATCATTTTGGGGGGTAATTGTTAATTGTATCACTACATTAGCCAAACTTACTGAAATTATTACAGAGCAAGTAATTTTCCTCCTAGATTCAGAGTTTTACTATTCAGTATTGTGATTGGTTATATATTGTTTTAATTTCTACTTACTCTATTTTAAAGTTAAGCTGGAGAGTTCAAAGTTCTACAATTGTAGGGCCTTTTGACAGTTCATTTGGTAAAGAATATCCATCGGAATTTTATTTAGTTAAATATAGTTTGAATGTTTATTCGACAATTAACAATAGATTGGTTCAATTGTCAATTAGACCGGCAAAGACTTGGATCGGCCTCCAAGACATTGTCTCGCTCTTGTGCTTCTACTTTACGGTAAAATTATGTGTATATATTTTTTAATTCACAATTCAATATATAAATAATATGTATCCATTTCTGGACATATCATCTTTGTATTAAAATTGACATATAAATGATATGTTATTATCAATTAAGTGATTTTAAATTAAAAATAAAATAAAATATAATCATATAATGATATATCGTTTGTATATTATATTGTGTGTTCAGAAGTGTATGCATTTTATTTTATTTTTCATTTTAATTATGGAGAATTATAGATTTTATTGCAATTCTTCCCCATGGGTTCAATAGGGTTTATCAGTATTGTTTAAGTATATGATTTAAGTGGAAAATTATATTTCATAAATAACAATTAAGATTAGAAAGAACAAAAAAAATTAAATCAATAGCGTGGCTTAAAAAGTTGATAAATTATTTATGTTTTGGGTGATTCATCAACTTAATTTTTTAACGAGTTATTAAAGTTGAATTTCATCTGAATTATTTGATTTTAAATCAAACAAATTGATTTCTTTTTTTTTTTTTTTTGCTGTTTAAAAATATATTAAAAGAGAAAAAAACTCATGAACTTATAAAAAAACATTCGATCACAACCTGGTTTTCGATTAAAAGCTAAAGTTTTTACTTGTTTTTATAATAAATTTGAGATTAAATTGATTTAAAAAACATTTAAATTCAAATTACTTTGAATTAAATTTAAAAGTAAATTATTTTTAAGTTATGATATGTTTATATTTAGTTGTTAGAATAATTATCAAATATTAATTAGAGGATGATATTTAATATTTATTATTAATATTTCATTTCTTGCATCTTAAATATTCTAATATTTATTATAAATTTAATCATGAAATTTCTTCAAACAGTATTTCCCTTTTTTTTAAAAGTAATTTACCCATTTTCTATTACTTTTTTCTTATTAGGGGTTAAATTGTTATTTTATAAACTAAGAGGTTGTGTAGTGAAACCTAAGGAAAATTTCCTAAAAATAATTTCATCCAAATTCAAATTTCAAATAACAATATAACATAAATAAAATAAATATCAAATATGGATCCACAGATCAAATAATAAATAAAAATAAATTTAAAATTCAAATAACAATATAATATAAATAAAAGTAAATTTAGTTACATGTTGGTTGGATACCATTCACAATAGTTGAAGGAACCGCAAATTTGAATTGCGAACACCATTTTAATATTGGGTCGAATTGGTATAATATATAAATGGATTTTAGCAATTCAATTGACTAGATTTGGAATCGGTTATTTGTAAATATGGATTCAAATTGAATTTAACTCAATTTTGAGTTTGTTTAAGTTTGATTTGGCCTAAAAAAATCAAACTTGAGTCTAATCTTAAGTTTGACTTAATAAGTTTTGAAAAAGTTAAATTCAAATTCGGTTCAATACTATAATATTTTTAATTTAATTATTAATTTGAGACTTATTAGTTATTAATTTAAAAATGTAAATTTGTTAAAAAAAAAAACATTTGAAAAAACTTAAATTGTGTTAAAAAATGGTTAAACTTATTTATAATGAGTAAAATGAGTTATTAACCCGGAAGGGGTAGTTTAAGTGGTGAAATAGTAGGCTCCATGTATAAGAAATTATAAGTTTAAATTTTTTCTAATAACACTCTGATTTAGATGAGATTTTTCTTATTAAATAAAAAAGAAAGTTGTTAAGAGTTTTCCTTCCGAACATTGAAAAAAAAATTTAATAACTCACATTACATACTACAAATAAGCTCCAATTAATTCAAAAAAAAATCTTTTATTAAAAAGATACATATTATAAATAAGTTTAATTTCTTTTTCCCTTAACAAAATTTAATTATTTTTAATATTTTCTATTATTAGTATACATAAATTAAAATTTTTTTTTTTTTTAAATTGAGCTTAAGTTGACCCTTCATGGCTTGTGCTGGAGTTTTTTTTTTTTTTTCATAAGACCAAAAGACGTATTTCTACCCAAGGTTTGATTCAAATCCAATTTTCTATCTGTTAACTATTAAAAATTCGAATTTTTCCTTATAGATTATTAAAAGTAACAAAAATGATTAACTTTAAGAGTAAAATTATCATTTAATTAATAATATATTAAAAATAATAAAATATTATCTATTTTCTCCCATATATTTAAAAAACTAACAATTTTTCTTATAATTAAACTTTACACTCTTACATTTCCCTCGTAGTGTTTCTCCCTCCCCTTTTCTAGCACCAAAACTGGCAGTTTTGCTCTCCCTCTACTACTTTCTACCCTATCTTTGGTGTGTGAGGGGGAACACGCCAAAAAAGGGGAGGGAGAAACCCTAAAGGAAAAAAATATAAGATTTTGAAATTTAATTATGAAAAAAATTATTAATTTTTTAAATTTATAAGTAAAATAGATAATGTTTTATTATTTTTAATATATTACTAGTTAAATAATGATTTTACCCTTAGAGTTAACTATTTCTATTAATTTTAACAGTTTACAAATAGATATTTGAATTTTTGATAGTTAATGGATAAAATATTAGATTTGTATCAAAACTTAGGGAAATAGTCATTTGGTCTTTTTATAATTATGACTTAGAATTGAACTATGATTGCTTACTTCAAATTTAATTGAGTCCAACTAATTATCAAGATGGAGTTGGTTGAATTCGAATTAAACCTAATTGTGGGTTCAAGTTTGTAGGCAGTGATTATAATTAAAAATTAGGAATTTTAATAATTTTATAAAGAGATATTTACTTTTTTTTTTTTATAATTATAATAAAAATTAATACAGTGAGAAATCAGCTGGAATTGGATCCACTGAGTGGTGGGGGCGGTGAGAGGTATAATTTAATAAAAATAGGGGTATTTAGGTAAATAAAAAAACTATAACGGCTAGTTAGACCAATACCGTTGAGTACGCGTGTAAAACAACAGTAGGGCAGATCACGCTCCCCGAAATATTATTACTTCTTTCTTCGTTTTGCTTTTTGAAAAACCGGACGCTCTTATTACCTCACTTCACACACCTTCTCTCCGTCCTGCATTACTTGACATTGCTTTGCGGGGAAGTTAGCGTTTTGGAAAGATGAAGATCTTGAAGAAAACCATCAACATTTTCAGGAAGAAAACCTCTCCTAAAGGTAACTTGTGTTTTTTCTTCTTTTCTATCTTTCTCTCGTTCATTCTTTGATGAACAAAGCTTTCTTTCAGTCCTAAGTATTCTTTTGCGTTGTGGGTTTTCTTTATTTTTCCTCCCCAAAACTTTAGATCGTCTTTCTACGTGGGCATTTGATCCCCCGGTACCGTTACCGGGGGTACCCATATTCTCTGAAAGTTTACTCTTATGCTGTTTGGCTTCAATAAGTAACAAGTTTACGGTCCAGAATGCTTTAGCATTGTGAGACAATCTATGTTTCCTTCCCCGTAAAGTTACCTGGAGACTAGATAACCTTGGATCATTTGATCCCCACGTCTTCCTACGTGGGCATTTGATCCCCCGGTAACGTTACCGGGGATACCTGTAGTGTTTGAGCTATCTTTTCTATCTGATTCTTTTTAGCTTCAACGATTAGTAAGCTTTCGCTCACATTGTGAGGCATTTTTAGGTTTCTTCTCTTCAGTAACGTTAGTGGCGTACCCATATTATCTGAAAGTTTACTCTTGTGTTGTTTGGCTTCAATAAGTAACAAGTTTACGGTCCAGAATGCTTTAGCATTGTGAGACAATCTATGTTTCCTTCCCGGTAAAGTTACCTGGAGACTAGATAACCTTGGATCATCATTGTCTGATCGGGGACGTTGAGTCTCCTCAGGGACATTGAGTCTCCTCGGATTCTTTGAAGCTTCAATTTTAATAAGTTTCACTCCAAAAAGTTTCTTCTTTCTGAGACACTTTATGCTTTCTTCCCGGTAACGTTAATTGGAGGTTAGCAAAGACTGGATCATGGTCCAATGGCAGTATTTCATCCCCCTCATGGGAATTTACCCTAGTAATTGATAGTGCTCTCTTCATCTCTACCTGATTCTCTTACACTTGAAGATTTAAAAATGTTTCACTTTTTAAAGTTTCAAGGTTTGGCCCTCAATACTTTCCATTTAGCTCTTAAAGTTTGTGCACTGTTTTTCAAAGGGACTCATCCTTCATTGCTGGGCTGGTTAAGTTACTGGTCCTATATAACTCTTGTGCTCCATTCCGAATCCTTTAGAGATTTGAATTCCTTGTGACTGTTACTACAATATAAATGATAGTTTCTGAGGGATTTGCTATGTTGCTGACTTAGTAACATTGCTTGGTCAGCATTAGCCAATCCATTAAGTATCCAAATGGTTAGATCTGACCAGAATGTTACCAAGCCAGCACTATAATCTTACCCATTGCTTACACAGGAGATCCATGGGAGACCAGTAACATTAGCTCAGCTAAACAGCTGTACAATGTGAAGTCATACTATCTTGTCAGAGTTAAACATGTACGACAACAACTAACAAAATTCGATTTTAGAAGTATAATGCTAATTGTTAAATTTTACCAAAATAATGGAGTCCCAATGACCTGGCTGGAGCTTCTTTTAGCCACATAATTTCTTTCTTTTAATTTTTGCTTGAGAGAAGCTATGGCCTTTTAATTTTTATTGTTTATATTTTCTTCACATTTGTGCTATTATTTTTCAATGCTCTGTTTCTTAATAAAGCAGCTTTTGCTCCGAAATGTCTTTACATTGTGAGGCATTTTTAGGTTTCTTCTCTTCAGTAATGTTAGTGGGGCACCCATATGTATTTGAAAGTTTACTCTTATGCTGTTTGACTTCAATAAGTAGCAAGTTTACGGTCCAGAATGCTTTAGCATTGTGAGACAATCTATGTTTCCTTCCCGGTAAAGTTACATGGAGACTAGATAACCTTGGATCATCATCGTCTGATGGGGGACATTGAGTCTCCTCGGATTCTTTGAAGCTTCAATTTTAATAAGTTTCACTCCAGAAAGTTTCTTCTTCTGAGACACTTTATGCTTTCTTCCCGGTAACGTTAATTGGAGGTTAGCTAAGATTGGATCATGGCCCAATGGCAGTATTTCATCCCCCTCATGGGAATTTACCCTAGTAATTGATAGTGCTCTCTTCATCTCTACCTGATTCTCTTACACTTGAATATTTAAAAATGTTTCACTTTTTAAAGTTTCAAGGTTTGGCCCTCAAAACTTTCCATTTAGCTCTTAAAGTTTGTGCACTGTTTTTCAAAGGGACTCATCCTTCATTGCTGGGCTGGTTAAGTTACTGGTCCTATACAACTCTTGTGCTCCATTCCGAATCCTTTAGAGATTTGAATTCCTTGTGACTGTTACTACAATTTAAATGATAGTTTCTGAGGGATTTGCTATGTTGCTGACTTAGTAACATTGCTTGGTCAGCATTAGCCAATCCATTAAGTATCCAAATGGTTAGATCTGACCAGAATATTACCAAGCCAGCACTAAAATCTTACCAATTGCTTACACAGGAGATCCATGGGAGACCAGTAACATTAGCTCAGCTAAACAGCTGTACAATGTGAAATCATACTATCTTGTCAGACTAGTTAAACATGTATGATAACAACTAACAAAAGTCGATTTTAGAAGTATAATGCTAATTGTTAAATTTTACCAAAATAATGGAGTCCCAATGACCTGGCTGGAGCTTCTTTTAGCCACATAATTTCTTTCTTTTAATTTTTGCTTGTGAGAAGCTATGGCATTTTAATTTTTATTGTTTACATTTTCTTCACATTTGTGCTGTTATTTTTCAATGCTCTGTTTCTTAATAAAGTAGCTAATTGACATTAAGGTTTTGATTGTAAAAATTTTCTTGTTTGTTGATGTGTTTGTTCAGAGGCTTTAAGGGAGAGCAAGAGGGACACGGCCACTGCAACAAGAGGTATGTATATTTTTCTTACTTTTTTTTTTCAATTAGTATTGTATGTTGCTTTGTCCTGAGGATACTTCAAAGATATGTTGAATCTGAAATTGAGACATTGAATTTTGTTTTATCTGCTAGAGTTTCATATGGAACATAACAGAATGTAGGCATCTTGTTCTTAACATATTTCACATCAAAATACATAATATCTTACCTGTGCTTGATGTTGAATCCATAATAAAGGAATGGATAAGTTTGTAAGAATACATAATAAATGAAGAAAAGTGTATTTGTGAAAATGAACTACCCACTATGCGCAAACTGTATGAGACAGTGAACTATCAACAGGCCATTCTTGAGCACAAGGACCTGGTATGGTTGATAAATAACACAGAAGATCACTTATTATAGGTGTTAACATCAAAGCACGAGGGTCACACTACTAGATTTAGTAGATACCCTTAATGACTTGTTGACATAAGGGTAGACCTGGCCACGGTTCATGAACCGCCGGTTTCGGTTCGGAACCGCCGGTTCACGGTTCGAAAATATAAGGAACCTGAACCGAAACCGTAACAGGACGGTTCGTCCACGGTTCGGAACCGCCGGTTCCGGTTCATGGCCCCGGTTCGGAACCGACGGTTTCGGTTCGAAACCGATATTGAACAGTCAATTCTAATACATGATCTTGATTTAATTTTTAAATTATTAATTACAATAATTGAAAATTAAAAGAAAGGCTTGGACTTAATTACAATAAATAAAATTAATTATATAAATAAATTATATGATTAATTATAAAAGATAATATAAAAATAATAAATAAAATTAATTATAGAAATAAATTCTATAATTAACTATGAATTGTATAAAAAAAATTAAAATTGAAATTGAAATTAATAAAAAATTAAGAAAGAATTTAATTAAATTTAAGAAAATTTGATTGAATTGAAAGATTGAGAGAGTATTAAGAGTTTAAAAAATGAGAATGAGAGTTTGAAAGATTAAGTGAGAGAGTAGAAAGATTGAAATTTGAGAGAATGAAATTTGGAGGAGTACATATAGGAAAAAACTTTTTTGAAAAAAATTAAAAATAAGGGGGGGGGGGTGAATTGAGATTCAGAGAAATTGCAGGGGACCAGGTCCCCTGCTTTTCTCTGAAAATTGCAGGGGATTGGTCCCCTGCAATTTCCTTCAAAAGGCAACGGTTCCCTGCGCAGGGAACCGTTGCCTTTTTAAATAAAATTAAAAAAAAAATCAAAAAAATTTCAAAAAAATTTCAAATTTTTTTTGGTTCAGCACAGTAAACCGCCGGTTCATAAACCGGTGTGAACCGGCGGTTCCACGGTTCCAATTTATGTGAACCAGAACCGAACCGTAGAGCCACGGTTTCGGTTCCGGTTCATCCCGGTTCCGGGTCTGCCGATTCCGGTTCCGGGTTTATCCGGGCCGGTTTCGGTCCAGTTCACGGGCCAAACTGGCCCGTGGCCAGGTCTACATAAGGGTAATCCTGAATCAAATGAGTCTAGACACATGTTCTGAAATATTTGAGTTTTTTGATGTTTCAATTTGGATTTGTTACATAGTAAAAGAATACTTATGCTTCTTCATTGAAATGTAAAATAAGTACAACAGCATCTTGTTCGGGAAATTTATCTAGCGTTTCAAATCAGGTTTGTTTTTTGAGGTGTAAGACTTACTAGATATCTTTTTAAGAGAGGGCAAGAGAAAGTTTTCATTATCTTAGTTTTGTGTGATGGATCTATTGTTAAATTGATTAGATTTCTTGAGGGGTTAGTTACATTTCTTATATTAAAGTCCTGATAAAATTTCCAGAATTACATGTTTCTAGTAGCAAATAATAAGACCCTTGCAATGAGGAAATCTAAACTTGTAACATTTAATGAACTGGTAAAATAACATAATGTTTTATATTGATGTTCAATGTTAAGTGTGATTAATGTTAAGGGGCGTAATATTACCCTTTCTATAGATGAAGCAACATGATAAGAAAATTGGTTTTTAAATGGTTTGGAGTTTTGAATATTTGAGAAAAGGTCCTAACATGAAAGTTCACCACTTATTTAACTAGTTTTTAAAAGTTAAAGTTTTTACTTGTTTTTATAATAAATTTGAGATTAAATTGATTTAAAAATTATTTAAATTTAAAATTAAATTATTTTTAAGTTATGATATGTTTATATTTAGTTGTTAGAATAATTATCAAATATTAATTAGAGGATGATATTTAATATTTATTATTAATATTTCATTTCTTTGCATCTTAAACATTCTAATATTTATTATAAATTTAAGAGAAATTATAAAAAATAGCCGAAATATCCTCCCACTAAACAAAAATACCCAAAATTACTATTTTCAAGTAAAAATGCCCAATTCACTATTCTTAAGCAAAAATACCCATGATTTTTTTTAAAATACCAAAATTACTCTTCTCCTTATTTATATAAACCTTCCTCACTCACTATGAGGGGTTAAATGAAATTTTATTAAAATTGGGGGGTATTTTGATATTAAACATTGTAAGGGTATTTTGATATTTCTTTATTTCATAACTTTTTCTAAAATACCAAAATTACCTTTCCTCTTATCTATATAAATCCTCCTCATTCACTTTTATTACACACACTTCTTATATTACTCAAACACTCACTCTCATTTTTATTCAAGATCAATTAGTAGGGATTCGTTAGGAGGGAAAAAGTTCGTATTTTTGAATTCGATTCGAAAAAAGGTATTTATACTAATCTTAGTCTAAAATTTAATTTTATTTGTTAAGTCTAGTTTATATGTCATAATATTGAGGTTAAATGCAATGCTAGACAAATATGGAGGGTTAAATGAAATTTTAGATAAATATGAGTTTTTTTTTTATATTATACAATATATAAAGGATTTATATAACATGTTAAGAATAGATAGGTGTATTGCTTTGATACAAGACAACATACAAGGGTGTTAAATAAAGAAGAGATAATTGAGGGGTCAAATAAATGTTATTAAAATTGGGGGGCATTTTGATAGTAAATATTGTAGGAGCATTATAAATGAAATTTTAGGTTTTTTCTAATTTCACCGTTTTAGGATATATCGACTTGTATTTTCCAGATTTTTGAAGATTTTTTCGATTATTGTCATTCTAGGGTATTTTAATTTTTAGAATTCGAATTTCAATTCCGTTTTTTCGAATTTCATTGTTTTAGGATATATCAACTCGTATTTTTCAGATTTTCGAAGAATTTTTTGATTCTTGACAGTCTAGGATATTTTAACTTTTAGAATTCAAATTTCGGTTCCGTTTTTTCGAATTTCACCGTTTTAGGATATATCGACTCGTATTTTTCAGATTTTTGAAGAATTTTTTGATTCTTACCATTCTAGGGTATTTCAACTTTTAGAATTCGAATTTCAGTTTTGTTTTTTCAAATTTCATCATTTTAGGATAAATCGACTCGTATTTTTCAGATTTCTGAAGAATTTTTCGATTCTTGCCATTCTAGGGTATTTTTCAGTTCTATTTTTTCGAAAATCACCATTTTATGATATATCGATTCGTATTTTTTAGATTTCTGAAGAAATTTTTAAAAAACTACCTTATGGAACAACATTCGAGGGATTTACTGAGCTTTTGAAGGACTCTTGCAATATTGATCCAATGAAAAATACCTTCAAATATCAATGAAGCCAAGAAAAATTGAGTTCGACTGTCCCGTACAGATCCAAAATGATGAAGATGTCCAGGGTTTTATTGATATGTTTCAGTATTTACAAGAATGTATTCCTGTTTTTGTTACATATACCCCAATTGAAAGGCAGAAAGAAGAAGATGAAGATGAAGAAGAAGAAGAAAGTAGTGGGGTCAAAAAAGAATACGATTTGGAAAAGTTGATTGATTTCAATAATGACTCGTTGTACATTGCAATCTCATAGGCTCATAGAGAAAAAGATAGAGTTCCTGATTGGGGTGACTTTGATGGAAATGATATGTTTGATATTCCTTCAGAAGATGTAGAGCCTGAGTATATGACATCAGTTATCGAGGGTATGGATAGTTTGCAGTTTGAAGATCCTATTTCAGGTAGTGAAAATTATTCTGGGCCATTTTTTGACAATGTCCCCACTGATCCATTTAGGTGGCTTCCTGATTTTCCTTCACAGCCATCAGCATCATCAGGTGGTTCTAGATTGATCTGAGAGGAGAATGGTGTAAAGGTTGGTGATATTTTTCGTAATAAAATCCAATTGAAAGACGCTATGAAGTAATTTGCTTTACTTAAAAGATTTCAATTTGGTGTAAAAAATCTGACAAGAAACGGTGGAAAATTAACTGCAAGACTGAAAATTGTGAGTGGTATATACATGCAACCATGTCCACAGTCAGTGAAGTCTGGGGGATCAACTTTATGAATCCTACCCACACATATTCAGTTGATCAAATTATGCCACATCACAAACAAGTTGGGGCCCGAGCTTTAGGTCAATTAATGAGATCAAAGTTTGTGATGATTGATCGAATTTATCGGCCTAAGGAAATAATTGTTGACATCGTCGACTGATATAAAATTGATAATTGATATTTTATACTCAGAGGCTTGGTGGGCAAGAAATTGGGCTATAAATTCATTGAAGGGTTCACCAGATAAATCATTTATGTTTTTATCAGATTATTGCTACAATCTACAGCGTACTAATCCGAGGACCGTTACTGCTATTGAAATGGATGATGACCATCGATTTAAGAATTTTTTCATGGCATTAGAATGTTCCATTCATGTATTTAGAGAATATCTGAGTTGGCAATAATCTAAGATCGACAATGGCTGAAGTCTTTCCAGATGTTCATCATGGATGTTGTTGTCATCATCTTATGTGTAACATGCGGACAAAGTATAAACGAGACTCAAAGGTATAGTGTTTTAAACAAGTAATTAAAATTGTAACAATTTATCCTTTTCATATATTTTAATTATAATAAGTTATCATAATTTTTTTCCATCTTACAGGTTGCGGGGGCATATTGGAAGCCGCAAAATCATACACAAAATCAGAATTTGGGGCAATGATACAATCCCTTGACTCAATGAACCCTCAAGCTGGAGTTTATCTACGTGATATCGGATTTGAGCGTTGGAGTAGAGCGTACTTTTCGGGGTATCGTTACAACATCATGACCACTAATATTGCTGAGTCATTTAATGCCCTTGTTAGACATGCACGAGGCCTACCCATCACAATGCTCCTAGAGTTCATCCGTGGTACCATGCAGCGATGGTTTTACGAGAGAAGAAACCATGCAAGTAAGTATCAAATCATTATTAATTACATATTTTTTCTCGTGTTCTTTTTCCCTTAGTTTTGGATATTGCCAAATGTGTTGTTAATGTATTTTCAAATTACAAACGAATATCCTAACTTTGTCACCCCTCGGGAGTAGGAGAAGATCAGTAGTCCTCTATCAAAGTCTGCACGTTTGGAGGTTCGATCAATTACACAGACTCGATATCACATTTGGAGGTTTTGGTGGATTCATAGGTATTGTAGACTTCAGTGAAATGTCCTGCATATGTAGAAAGTTTCAGTTTTCACGTATTCCGATCAAGAACCTGTCAAATCCTCTTAGAAATCAATCTGATTGATTGCACTCACCAGAAGGAATGGTTGTTCTGCCCCCCTCCTCGATAGTTGTCGTCCGGGTCGTCCCTCCAACAAAAATCGACGTCCTTCGCAGGGAGAAAATGTGACACCAAGGATTTGTAGCTGTTGCCATGAACCAGGACACGTACGAACCCAATGTAAAAGCCCAGCACCCGTGCCGAACTCCGTTCCGCAGTGTTCATCTAAAAAAGACAAAGAGATAAGATCTTGAAATTCGGTGGAATCATTTTTGTTAGTTATATGAGTCATCATTGTTGTACTTCAGTTACATATAACCGATGTATTTTTATTATTGTTTCAAATGTGTAATTTTATTGATATGTGATATAATAACTTTAGTGCAAATTATTTCTTCATTTTATATTTGTTAGAATGAGTTGTTTGAGTATTTCTTTATTTCATCTAACGTTTGATAGTAACGTCACTCAAATCAGAAATAATTTTTTATAAAGTACATCATACACATGCGCACATAAAAAGATGAAAAATAGAAAACAATAAAAAAGGAAATGACAATAGGTAAAAAATAATATTTTGGTATCTTAAAACAGTTTAAGTAAAAAAACGAAATTAAAATTTGAATTCTAAAAGTTGAAATATCCTAGAATGACAAGAATCGAAAAATTCTTTGAAAATCTGAAAAATACGAGTCGATATATCCTAAAACTGTGAAATTCAAAAAAACGAAATTCAAATTCAAATTCTAAAAGTCGAAATACCCTAGAATGACAAGAATCGAAAAAATCTTCGAAAATCTGAAAAATACGAGTCGATATATCTTAAAACGAAAAAAAAAAACATCGTTAAATAAGCCGAAAAAACACAAAATTCGAAAAAATCGAATCTCAAACTCGAAAACTACATATGGAAAAACCCTAAATCAGAAAAAACGGATATAAAATTTGAAAACTACACGTTAAGAAACCCTATATAAGAAAATTTTCAATTTACCCCCTAAAAAAATTCCAATTACAAACAGATCCAATATTTTCCCTGACCCCTTAGTAATTTTCTAGTCCCTTAGCGCCCTTGCAGTTTCAAAAAAGCAGATTTCCCCCCAACACACGATATACACTGTAATAGCCCACTGTGATGTGGCGAATTTTAAAAACCCCCACAGTGGACTCAGGACTCCCACACAGCTCCCCGATTTTTTGAAAAAGGCTAATTAACCCCCTAACCCACCCACTGTCAACAGTGGGAGAATTCAGTCGATAGTGGGAAACACTGTTCCCCCTATCGACTGTCGATAGCTTCGGAATGAATTTTTGACCAAAAATTTATCGTTTCGGCCTCCAATTTCAACACAAATAAATCTCAAATCTACGCAGGCTATAACACAAAACCTCTTAACCAATTTAACGAAAACGACCAAGAATCAAAATATTTCAAGTATTGTTCAAAATCGAAACCCTAAACCCTAAATCGTAAAATCTCACTCAAATTTTAATAATATGAACAATAACTTGATTCAAACAAGATGACGGAAGATATTCTAACGTGCTGTGCCATTTTCGGTTGTCAGAAACCACGAAAATCATCGAAAACCATGAAAATCATCGGAAACCACGAAAATCATCGGAAATTTGACCGACAGTGCGATGACAGTGGGACAGGGGAAAATTTCGAATTTTCCCCTGTTTTTGAACAGTGATTTCACAATGGGAACAGGGGAAATTTGCTAGGTTTATATATAGGCAGTTTCGACATTTCATAAAAGTTAAACATTTTTGCTTTAATCTGAATTTTTTGGGTAATTTCGTTTAAACCCCCTTACTTTTACCTATTTTTTATAATTTCCCAAAATTTAATCATGAAATTTCTTCAAACAGTATTTTCCTTTTTTTAAAAAAGTAATTTACCCATTTTCTATTACTTTTTTCTTATTAGGGGTTAAATTGTTATTTTATAAACTAAGAGGTTGTGTAGTGAAACCTACGGAAAATTTTCTAAAAATAATTTCATCCAAATTCAAATTTCAAATAACAATATAACATAAATAAAATAAATCTCAAATATGGATCCACAGATAAAATAATAAATAAAAATAAATTTAAAATTCAAATAACAATATAATATAAATAAAAGTAAATTTAGTTACATGGTGGTTGGATACCATTCACAATAGTTGAAGGAACCGCAAATTTGAATTGCGAACACCATTTTAATATTGGGTCAATTTGGTATAATATATAAATGGATTTTGGCAATTCAATTGACTAGATTTGGGATCGATTATTTGTAAATATGGATTCAAACTGAATTTAACTCAATTTTGAGTTTGTTTAAGTTTGATTTGACTTGAAAAAGTCAAAGTTGAGTTTAATCTTAAGTTTGACTCAATAAATTTTGAAAGAATTAAATTCAAATTCGGTTTAATATTATAATATTTTTAATTTAATTATCAATTTAAGGCTTGTTAGTGATTAATTTAAAAATATATATTCATAAATAAAAAAAATTTGAGAAAACTTAAATTGTGTTAAAAAAACTATTAAACTTATTTATAATGAGTAAAATAAATTATTAACTTGGAACAGGTAGTTTAAGTGGTGAAATAAATTTTTCTAATAACGCTCCGACTTAGATGAGGTTTCTCTTATTAAATAAAAAAGAAAGTTGTTAAGAGTTTCCTTTTGAACATTGAAAAAAAATTTAATAACTCACTTTATATACTATAAATAAGCTCCAATCAATTCAAAAAAAACTGTTTATTGAAAAGATACATATTATAAATAAGTTTAATTTCTTTGTTCCTTAACAAAATTTAATTATTTTTAATATTTTCTTTTATTAGTATACATAAATTTTAAAAATAATTTTTTTAAATTAAATTTTTTTTCAATTGAGCTTAAGTTGAGCCTTCATGGCTTGTGCTTGAGTTTTTTATTTTTTCATAAGACCAAAAGACATATTTCCACTCAAGGTTTGATTCAAACCCAATCTGTTATCTGTTAACTATTAAAAATCTAAATTTTTACCTATAAACTATTAAAAATAACAAAAATGATTAACTTTAAAAGTAAAATTATCATTTAATTAATAATATATTAAAAATAATAAAATATTATCTATTTTTTTCGTATATTTAAAAAACTAACAATTTTCTTAGAATGAAACTTTACACTCTTACATTTCCCTCATAGGGTTTCTCCCTCCCCTTTTCTACCACCAAAATTGGTAGTTTTGCTCTCCCTCTACTACTTTCTAGCGTATCTTTGGTGTGGGAGGGGGAACATGCCGAAAAAGGGAAGGGAAAAACCCTAGAGGAAAAAATGTAAGATTTTAAAATTTAATTTTGAAAAAAATTATTAATTTTCTTAACTTAGAAAGAAATAGATAATATTTTATTATTTTTAATATATTACTAGTTAAATGATAATTTTACTTTTAGAGTTAATTATTTTTATTAATTTTAACAGTTTATAGATATAAATTTAAATTTTTGATAGTTAATAAATAAAATATTAAATTTGTATCAAACCTTGGATGGGAAATAGTCATTTGGTCTTTTTATAATTATGACCATGATTGCTTACTTCAAATTTAATTGAGTCCAAGTAATTATCAAGATGGAGCTGGTTGAATTCGAACTAAACCTAATTGTGGGTTCAAGTTTGTAGGCAGTGATTATAATTAAAAATTAGGAATTTTAATAATTTTATAAAGAGATTTTTACTTTTTTTTTTTTTATAATCATAATAAAAATTAATACAGTGGGAAATCAACCGGAATTGGATCCAGTGAGTGGTGGGGGCGGTGAGAGATATTATTTAATAAAACTAGGGTTATTTAGGTAAATACAAAAACTATAACGGCTAGTTAGACCAATACCGTTGAATACGCGTGTAAAACAACAGTAGGGCAGATCACGCTCCCCGAAATATTATTACTTCTTTCTTCGTTTGGCTTTTTGAAAAACCGGACACTCTTCGTATCTCACTTCACACACCTTCTCTCCGTCCTGCATTACTTGACATTGCTTTGCAGGGAAGTTAGCGTTTTGGAAAGATGAAGATCTTGAAGAAAACCATCAACATTTTCAGGGAAGAAAACCTCTTAAAGGTAACTTTTTTTTTTTTTTCTTTTCTATCTTTCTCTCGTTCATTCTTTGATGAACAAAGCTTTCTTTCAGTCCTAAGTATTCTTCGCCGTTGTGGGTTTTCTTTATTTTTCCTCCCCAAAACTTTAGATCGTCTTTCTACGTGGGCATTTGATCCCCCGGTACCGTTACCGGGGGTACCCATATTATCTGAAAGTTTACTCTTATGCTGTTTGGCTTCAATAAGTAACAAGTTTACGGTCCAGAATGCTTTAGCATTGTGAGACAATCTATGTTTCCTTCCCCGTAAAGTTACCTGGAGACTAGATAACCTTGGATCATCATCGTCTGATGGGGGACATTGAGTCTCCTCGGATTCTTTGAAGCTTCAATTTTAATAAGTTTCACTCCAAAAAGTTTCTTCTTTCTGAGACACTTTATGCTTTCTTCCCGGTAACGTTAATTGGAGGTTAGCAAAGACTGGATCATGGTCCAATGGCAGTATTTCACCCCCCTTATGGGAATTTACCCTAGTAATTGATAGTGCTCTCTTCATCTCTACCTGATTCTCATACACTTGAATATTTAAAAATGTTTCACTTTTTAAAGTTTCAAGGTTTGGCCCTCAAAACTTTCCATTTAGCTCTTAAAGTTTGTGCACTGTTTTTCAAAGGGACTCATCCTTCATTGCTGGGCTGGTTAAGTTACTGGTCCTATACAACTCTTGTGCTCCATTCCGAATCCTTTAGAGATTTGAATTCCTTGTGACTGTTACTACAATTTAAATGATAGTTTCTGAGGGATTTGCTATGTTGCTGACTTAGTAACATTGCTTGGTCAGCATTAGCCAATCCATTAAGTATCCAAATGGTTAGATCTGACCAGAATGTTACCAAGCCAGCACTATAATCTTACCCATTGCTTACACAGGAGATCCATGGGAGACCAGTAACATTAGCTCAGCTAAACAGCTGTACAATGTGAAATCATACTATCTTGTCAGACTAGTTAAACATGTACGATAACAACTAACAAAATTCAATTTTATAAGGATAATGTTAATTGTTAAATTTTACCAAAATAATGGAGTCCCAATGACCTGGCTGGAGCTTCTTTTAGCCACATAATTTCTTTCTTTTAATTTTTGCTTGCAGAAGCTATGGCCTTTTAATTTTTATTGTTTATATTTTCTTCACATTTGTGCTATTATTTTTCAATGCTCTGTTTCTTAATAAAGTAGCTAATTGACATTAAGGTTTTGATTGTAAAAATTTTCTTGTTTGTTGATGTGTTTGTTCAGAGGCTTTAAGGGAGAGCAAGAGGGACATGGCCACTGCAACGAGAGGTATGTATATTTTTCTTACCCTCTTTTTTTTCAATTAGTATTGTATGTTGCTTTGTCCTGAGGAGACTTCATAGATATGTTGAATCTGAAATTGAGACACTGAATTTTGTTTTATCTGCTAGAGTTTCATATGGAACATAACAGGATGTAGGCATCCTGTTCTTAACATATTTCACATCAAAATACATATTATCTTACCTGTGCTTGATGTTGAATCCGTAATAAAGGAATGGATAAGTTCGTAAGAATACATAATTATGAAGAAAAGTGTATTTGTGAAAATGAACTACCCACTCTGCGCAAACTGTATGAGACAGTGAACCATCAACAGGCCATTCTTGAGCACAAGGACCTGGTATGGTTGATAAATAACACAGAAGATCACTTATTATAGGTGTTAACATCAAAGCACGAGGGTCACACTACTAGATTTAGTAGATACCCTTAATGACTTGTTGACATAAGGGTAATCCTGAATCAAATGAGTCTAGACACATGTTCTGAAATATTTGAGTTTTTTGATGTTTCAATTTGGATTTGTTACATGGTAAAAGAATACTTATGCTTCTTCATTGAAATGTAAAATAAGCACAACAGCATCTTGTTCGGGAAATTTATCTAGCGTTTCAAATCATGTTTGTTTTTTGAGGTGTAAGACTTACTAGATATCTTTTTAAGAGAGGGCAAGAGAAAGTTTTCATTATCTTAGTTTTGTGTGATGGATCTATTGTTAAATTGATTAGATTTCTTGAGGGGTTAGTTACATTTCTTATATGAAAGTCCTGATAAAATTTCCAGAATTACATGTTTCTAGTAGCAAATAATAAGACCCTTGCAATGAGGAAATCTAAACTTGTAACATTTAATGAACTGGTAAAATAACATAATGTTTTTATATTGATGTTCAATGTTAATTGTGATTAATGTTAAGGGGCGTAATATTACCCTTTCTATAGATGAAGCAACACGATAAGAAAATTGGTTTTTAAATGGTTTGGAGTTTTGAATATTTGAGAAAAGGTCCTAACATGAAAGTTCACCACTTATTTAACTAGTTTTTAAAAGTTAAAAGTTAAAGTTTTTACTTGTTTTTATAATAAATTTGAGATTAAATTGATTTAAAAATTATTTAAATTCAAATTAATTTCTGAAGATTTTTTTGATTGTTGTCATTCTAGGGTATTTCAACTTTTAGAATTCGAATTTCAATTTTGTTTTTTCGAATTTCACCGTTTTAGGATATATCGATTCGTATTTTTCAGATTTCCGAAGAATTTTTTTATTCTTGTCAATCTAGGGTATTTCAACTTTTAGAATTCGAATTTCGGTTTCGTTTTTTTGAATTTAACCGTTTTAGGATATATCGACTCGTATTTTTCAGATTTCTGAAGAATTTTTCGATTTTTGCCATTCTAGGGTATTTTAACTTTTAGAATTCAAATTTCGATTTCGTTTTTTTTAATTTCACCGTTTTAGGATATATCGACTCGTATTTTTCAGATTTTTGAAGAATTTTTCGATTATTGCCATTCTAGGGTATTTCAACTTTTAGAATTCGAATTTCAGTTTTGTTTTTTCAAATTTCACCATTTTAGGATATATCGATTCATATTTTTCAGATTTTCAAAGAATTTTTTGATTATTGCCATTCAACTTTTAGAATTCGAATTTCAGTTTTGTTTTTTTGAATTTCACTGTTTTATGATATATCGACTTGTGTTTTCTAGATTTTTGATGACTTTTTCGATTATTACCATTCTAGGGTATTTCAACTTTTAGAATTCGAATTTCAGTTCTATTTTTTCGAAAATCACTATTTTATGATATATCGACTCGTATTTTCCAGATTTTTGAAGAAATTTTTTTAAAAGTATTTCAAAGTATAGAATTTGAATATAGATATTATAAAAATGTTTTAAATGGAACATTAAGAACAGATAGATGCATTTTGATATAAGATAACATACGATGATGTTATATAAATTGTCAAATAATTATATGGGGTAAATAAAATATTAGAAAAATATGAGATTTATTGAGCTTTTGAAAGAGTCTTGCAGTATTGATCCAATGAAAAACTACCTTCAACTATCAATGAAGCTAAGAAAAATTGAGCTCAACTGCCTCGTACAGAGATCCAAAATGATGAAAATGTTCAGGGTCTTATTGATATATCTCAGTACTTACAAGAATGTATTCTTGTTTTTGTTACATGTACCCCAATTGAAGGGTAGAAAGATGAAGATGAAGAAGAAAGTAGTGGGGTAAAAAAAGAATACGATTTGAAAAAGTTGATTGATTTCAGTAATGACTCGTTGTACATTGCAAACTCATGGGCTCATGAAGAAAAAGATAGAGTTTCCGACTGGGGTGATTTTGATGGAAATGATATGCCCGATATTCCTTCAGAAGATGTAGAGCCTGAGTATATGACATCAGTTATCAAGGGTATGGATAGTCTGTAGCTTGAAGATCTTATTTCAGGTGGTAAAAATTATTCTAGCCCATTTTTTGACAATGTCCCCACTGATCCATTTAGGTGGCTTCTGGATTTTCCTCCACAGCTATCAGCATCATCAAGTGGTTCCAGATCGATCCGAGAGGAGAATGGTGTAAAGGTTGGTGATATTTTTCATAATAAAGTCCAATTGAAAGACGTTGTGAAGCAATTTGCCTTACTTAAAGGATTTTAATTTGGTGTAAAAAAGTCTGACAATAAACGGTGGGAAATTAAGTGCAAGGGTGAAAATTATGAGTGGTATATACATGCAACCAAGTCCACAGTCGGTGAAGTCTGGGGGATAAACTTTATGAATCTTACCCACACATGTTCAGTTGATCAAATCATGCCACATCACAGACAAGCTGGAGCTTGAGCTTTAGGTCAATTAATGAGATCAAAGTTTGTGATGATTGATCGAATTTGTTGGCCTAAGGAAATAATTGTTGACATCGTCGATCGATATAAAATTGATATTTCATATTCACAGGCTTGGCGGCAAGAAATTGAGGGGTTCACCGGAGGAATCATTTATGTTTTTTATCAGATTATCGCTACAATCTACAACGTACTAATTTGGGCACCGTTACTGCTATTAAAACGGATGATGACCATCGATTTAAGAATTTTTTCATGGCATTAGGATGTTCCATTCATGCATTCAGAGAATATTTTCGTCCGAATATTTGCATTGATGCTGCATTCCTTAAAGGTTGATATCTGGGGCATTTATTCATTGCGGTGGCTCTTGATGGTAATAACCAGATATATCTTGTCGGTTTCGGTGTCGATAAAAAAGAAGATTATGACACGTCGTGTTGGTTTCTCCGAAGGATTAAAGAATGCATCCATGACCTATCTGAGTTGACAATAATCTCAGATCGACATCATGCTATATACTCGACAATGGGTGAAGTCTTTCCAGATATCCACCATGGTTGTTGTTATCATCATCTTATGTGTAACATGTGAGGAAAGTATAAATGAGACTGAAATGTATAGTGTTTTGAACAAGTAATTAAAATTGTAACAGTTTATCTTTTTCATACATTTTAATTATAATCAGTTATCATAATTTTTTCCATCTTACAGGTTGTAGGGGTATACTGGAAAGCTGTAAAATCATACACAGAATCAGAATTTGGGGTGATGATGCAATCTCTTGACTCAATGAACCCTCAAGCTGGAGCTTATCTACGTGATATCGGATTTGAGCGTTGGAGTTGAGCGTACTTTTCGGGTTATCGTTACAACATCATGACCACTAATATTGCTGAGTCATTTAATGCCCTTGTCAGACATGCACAAGGCCTACCCATCACAATGCTCTTACAGTTCATTCGTGGTACTATACAACGATAGTTTTACGAGAGAAGAAACCATGCAAGTAAGTATCAAATCATTATTAATTAAATGTTTTTTCTCGTGTTCTTTTTTCCCTTAGTTTTGGATATTGCCAATTGTGTTGCTAATATATTTTCAAATTACAGACGAAGATCCTAACTTTGTCACCCCTCGGGAGGAGAAAATCAGTAGTCGTCTACAAAGTCTACACGTTTGGAGGTTCGACCAATTACACAGACTCGATATCAGGTTGTCAATTTTGGTGGATTCATGTGTATTGTAAACTTCGGTAAAATGTCCTGCATATGCAGAAAGTTTCAGTTTTCACGTATTCCGTGTAAACATGTCATCGTTGTTGCACGACATATGTGGCTCACGAATGTCAATGCATGGGTTCATCCATTCTTTCAGACCGATATCTACCATGCAATATATCAGAAACCTGTTAATCCTCTTGGAAATCAATTTGATTGGTTGCACTCACCAGAAGGAATGGTTATTCTGCCCCCTCCTCGATAGTCGTCATCCGGGTCGTCCCTCTAACAGAAATCGACGTCCTTCGTAGGGAGAAAATATGACACCGAGGATTTGTAGTCGTTGCCATGAACCAGGACACATACGAACCCAATGTAAAAGGCCAGCACCCGTGCCGACCTCCGCTCCGCAGCGTTCATCTAAAAAAGGCAAAAGGACAAGATCTTGAAATTCGGTGGAATCATTTTTGTTAGTTATATGAGTCATCATTGTTGTACTTCAGTTACATGTAATCGATGTATTTTTATTACTGTTTCAAATGTGTAATTGTATTGATATGTGATATAATAACTTTAGTGTAAATTATTTCTTCATTTTGTGTTTGTTAGAATGAGTTGTTTGAGTATTTCTTTATTTCATCTAACGTTTGATAGTAATATCACTCAAATCAGAAATAATTTTTTATAAAATACATCATACACATACGTATATAAAAAGATGAAAAATATAAAACAATAAAAAAGGAAATGTCAAAAGGTGTAATTCAAAAAACGGTGTAATTCAAAAAAATAGAATTAAAATTTGAATTCTAAAAGTTGAAATACCCTAGAATGGCAAGAATCGAAAAATTCTTCGAAAATCTGAAAAATACGAGTCGATATATCCTAAAACGGTAAAATTCAAAAAAACGAAACTGAAATTCAAATTCTAAAAGCTGAAATACCTTAGAATGAGAAGAATTAAAAAATTCTTCAAAAATCTGAAAAATACGAGTCGATATATCCTAAAACTGTGAAATTCAAAAAAACAAAACCAAAATTCGAATTTTAAAAGTTGAAATACCGTAGAATGGCAAGAATCGAAAAATTCTTTAAAAATCTGGAAAATACGAGTCGATATATCCTAAAACGGTGAAATTTGAAAAAACGGAATTGAAATTCGAATTCTAAAAGTTGAAATACCTTAAAATGACAAGAATAAAAAAATTCTTCGAAAATCTGAAAAATACGAGTCGATATATCCTAAAACGGTGAAATTCGAAAAAATGAAACTGAAATTCGAATTCTAAAAGTCTAAATACCTTAGAATAGTAAGAATCGAAAAAATCTTCGAAAATCTAGAAAATACGAGTCAATATATCTTAAAATGGAAAAAAAAAAAAACACATCGTTAAATATGCCAAAAAAACACAAAATTTGAAAAAACCGAATCTCAAATTTGAAAACTACATATGAAAAAACCCTAAATCAGAAAAAACAGATATAAAATTCGAAAACTACACGTTGAGAAATCCTTTATAAGAATATTTCTAATTTACCCCCTAAAAAAATTCCTATTACAAGCAGGTCCAATATTTTTCCTAACCCCTTAGTAATTTTCTAGTCCTTTAGCGCCCCTACAGTTTCAAAAAAGCAAATTTCCCCCCATCACACGGTATACACCGTAACAACCCACTGTGATGTGGCAAATTTCAAAAAACCCCACAGTGGACTCAGGACTCTCACACAGCTCCCCAATTTTTGAAAAAGGCTAATAACCCCCTAACCCACTGTCAACAGTGAGAGAATTCAGTCGACAGTGGGAAACACTGTTCCCCATGTTGACTGTCGATAACTTCGGAATGAATTTTCGGCCAAAAATTCATTGTTTTGACCTCCAATTTCAACACAAATCAAATCTACGTATGTATAATACAAAACCCCTCAACCAATTCAACGAAAACGACCAAGAATCAAAACATTTCAAGCATTGTTCAAAATTGAAACCCTAAACCCTAAAATCTCACTCAAATTTCAATAATATGAACAATAACTTGATTCAAACAAGATGACGGAAGATATTCTAACGTGCTGTGCCATTTTCGGTTGTCGAAAACGACGAAAATCGTCAAAAATCTGGTCGCCAGTGCGATGATAGTGGGACAGGGGAAAATTTCGAATTTTCCCCTGTTTTTGAATAGTGATTTCACAGTGGGGACAGGGGAAATTTGCTAGGTTTATATATGGGCAGTTTCGATATTTTACAAAAGTTGGGCATTTTTGCTTTAATCTGAATTTTTTGGGCAATTTTGCTTAAACCCCCTTACTTTTGCCTGTATTTTATAATTTCCCTAAATTTAACATGAAATTTCTTCAAACAGTATTTTCCTTTTTTTTAAAAAGTAATTTACCCATTTTCTATTACTTTTTTTCTTATTGGGGGTTAAATTGTTATTTTATAAACTAAGAGGTTGTGTAGTGAAACCTAAGGAAAATTTTCTAAAAATAATTTCATCCAAATTCAAATTTCAAAAAACAATATAACATAAATAAAATAAATCTCAAATATGGATCCACAGATCAAATAATAAATAAAAACAAATTTAAAATTCAAATAACAATATAATATAAACAAAAGTCAATTTAGTTACATGGTGGTTGGATACCATTCACAATAGTTGAAGGAACCGCAAATTTGAATTGCGAACACCATTTTAATATTGGGTCAATTTGGTATAATATATAAATGGATTTTGGCAATTCAATTGACTAAATTTGGGATCGGTTATTTGTAAATATGGATTCAAACTGAATTTAACTCAATTTTGAGTTTGTTTAAGTTTGATTTGACTTGAAAAAGTTAAAGTTGAGTTTAATCTTAAGTTTGACTCAATGAGTTTTGAAAGAGTTAAATTCATATTTGGTTTAATATTATAATATTTTTAATTTAATTATCAATTTAAGGCTTGTTAGTGATTAATTTAAAAATATATATTCATAAATAAAAAAAATTTGAGAAAACTTAAATTGTGTTAAAAAAATTATTAAACTTATTTATAATAAGTAAGATAAGTTATTAACCTGGAACGGGTAGTTTAAGTGGTGAAATAGTAAGCTCCATATATAAAAAAGTAGTAATTCAAGTTTTTTCTAATAACGCTTCGACTTAGATGAGGTTTCTCTTATTAAATAAAAAAGAAAGTTGTTAAGAGTTTCCTTTTGAACATTGAAAAAGAAAATTTAATAACTCACATTATATACTATAAATAAGCTCCAATCAATTCAAAAAAAATTGTTTATTGAAAAGATACATATTATAAATAAGTTTAATTTCTTTGTTCCTTAACAAAATTTAATTATTTTTAATATTTTCTTTTATTAGTATACATAAATTTTAAAAATAATTTTTTTAAATTAAATTCTTTTTCAATTGAGCTTAAGTTGAGCCTTCATGGCTTGTGCTTGAGTTTTTTTTTTTTTTTTTCATAAGACCAAAAGACATATTTCCACTCAAGGTTTGATTCAAACCCAATTTGTTATCTGTTAACTATTAAAAATCTAAATTCTTACTTATAAACTATTAAAAGTAATAAAAATGATTAACTTTAAGAGTAAAATTATTATTTAATTAATAATATATTAAAAATAATAAAATATTATCTATTTTTTCTCGTATATTTAAAAAACTAACAATTTTCTTAGAATTAAACTTTACACTCTTACATTTCCTCTATAGGGTTTTTCCCTCCCCTTTTCTACCACCAAAATTGACAGTTTTGCTCTCCCTTTACTACTTTCTAGTATATCAATTTTATTTTTAAAGTTAACTATTTTTATTAATTTTAACAGTTTATAGATAGAAATTTAAATTTTTGATAGTTAATAAATAAAATATTAAATTTGTATCAAACCTTGGATGGGAAATAGTCATTTGGTCTTTTTATAATTATGACCATGATTGCTTACTTCAAATTTAATTGAGTCCAAGTAATTATCAAGATGGAGCTGGTTGAATTCGAACTAAACCTAATTGTGGGTTCAAGTTTGTAGGCAGTGATTATAATTAAAAATTAGGAATTTTAATAATTTTATAAAGAGATATTTACTTTTTTTTTTATAATCATAATAAAAATTTGGGAAATTTAAAAAAAAACCCAAAATACCCTCCCTTTAAGCAAAAATGCCCAAAATCACTATTTCCAAGCCAAAATGCCCAAAATCACTATTCCTAAGCAAAAATGCCTATGACTTTTTTTAGAATACCAAAATTACATTTTCCCTCATTTATATAACTCTTCTCACTCGCTATTAAGGGTTAAATATAATTTAAGATAAATATGAGGGATTTTTGGATATTTTACATTGTAAAGGGATTTTGATACTTATTTATTTATTTCAAACTTTTTCTAAAATGTCAAAATTACCCTTCCCCTCATTTATATAACTCTCCTCACTCATTAGGGGGGTTAAATATAATTTTATATAAATATGAGGGGTTTTTAGATATTTTACATTGTAAAGGTATTTTGATATTTATTTATTTATTTCAAACGTTTTTTAAAATGTCAAAATTACCCTTCCCCTCATCTATATAAACCCTCCTCACTCATTTTGTTTACACACACTTCTTATATCACTCAAACACTCACTCTCACTTTTATTTTTATTCAAGATCAATTAGTAGGGATTCGTTTGGACGGAAGAATATCATATTTTTGAATTCGACTCGAAAAAATACTATTCATCAAAAAAGGTATTTATGTCAATCTTAACCTAAACTTAATTTTATTTGTTAAGGGTACTTTTTATGTCATAATATAGGGGTTAAATGCAATCTTCACAAGTATGGGGGTTAAATGAATTTAGGATAAATATGGGGGGTTTTTGGATATTTTACATTGTAAAGGCATTTTGATGTTTATTTAATTATTTCAAACATTTTCTAAAATGTCAAAATTATCCTTCCCCTCATCTATATAAACCCTCCTCACTCATTTTATTTACATACACTTCTCATATCACTCAAACACTCACTCTCACTTTCATGTTTATTCAAGATCAATTAGTAGAGATTCGTTCGGAAGGAAGAAGTTCGTATTTCTGAATTCGATTCGAAAAAATACTATTCATCAGAAAAAGATATTTATTCCAATCTTAGTCTAAAACTTAATTTTATTTGTTAAATGTAGTTTTTATGTCATAATATGGGGGTTAAATACAATACTTCACAAGTATGGGGGTTAAATATAATTTATGTTAAATATGGGGGGTTTTTGGATATTTTACATTGTAAAGGCATTTTGATATTTATTTATTTATTTCATTACTTTTTCTAAAATGTCAAAATTACCCTTCCCCTCATCTATATAAACCCTCATCACTCATTTTATTTACACACACTTCTCATATCACTCAAACACTCACTCTCACTTTCATTTTTATTCAAGATCAATTAGTAGGGATTCGTTCAGACGGAAGAAGTTCGTATTTCTGAATTCAACTCGAAAAAATACTATTTATCAAAAAAAGGTATTTATGTCAATCTTAGCGTAAAACTTAATTTTATTTGTTAAGTGTAGTTTTTACGTCATAATATGAGGGTTAAATGCAATGCTTCACAAGTATGGGGTTAAATGAATTTAGGGTAAATATGGGGGGTTTTTGGATATTTTACATTGTAAAGACATTTTGATATTTATTTATTTATTTCATTACTTTTTCTAAAATGTCAAAATTACCCATCCTCTCATCTATATAAACCCTTCTCACTCACTTTATTTACACACACTTCTCATATCACTCAAACACTCAGTCTCACTTTCATTTTTATTGAAGATCAATTAGTAGGGATTCGTTCGGATGGAAGAAGTTCATATTTTTGAATTCGATTCGAAAAAATACTATTAATCAAAAAAAGGTATTTATGTCAATCTTAGCCTAAAACTTAATTTCATTTGTTAAGTGTAGTTTTTATGTCATAATATGGGGGTTAAATGCAATGCTTCACAAGATGGGGGGTTAAATGTAATTCAGGATTAATATGGGGGTTAAAATAATTTTAGATAAATATGGGGGGTTTTTAGATAATTTACAATATATACATGATTTATATAACATGTTAAAAATAGATAGGTATTTCTTTGATAGAAGATAACATACAAGGGTGTTAAATAAAGAAAGAGATAATTGAGGGGTCAAATGAAATGTTATTAAAATTAGGGCGCATTTTCATATTAAACATGGTAGGCGCATTATAATTGAAATTATTGGTTTTTTCAAGTTTCACTCCTTTAGGATATATCAATTCACATTTTCCAGATTTTTGAAGAATTTTTTGATTGTTGTCATACTAGGGTATTTCAACTTTTAGAATTCAAATTTCAATTCTGTTTTTTTGAATTTCACCGTTTTAGGATATATCAACTCATATTTTTTAGATTTTCGAAGAATTGTTCGAGTATTACCATTCTAGGGTATTTCAACTTTTAGAATTTGAATTTCAGTTCTGTTTTTTTGAATTTTATCGTTTTAGGATATATCCACTAGTATTTTCCAGATTTCTGAAGAAATTTTTGATTATTGACATTTTAAAGCATTTCAAAGTATAAAATTTGAATATCTATTTCAAAATATAGATATTATAAAAACGTTTTAAATGGAACGTTACAAACAGATAGATGCATTTTGAGGGGTAAAATAACATACGAAAGTGTTATATAAATTGTTATACAAATTGTTAAATAATTATAGGGGGATAAATAAATTATTAGAAAAGTATTAGGAGTTTTTTTTAATTATTAATAATTGTACGACTGTTTTCCATAGTTATTATTAATTTTTTTATTATAAATGAATAATTATCTTCAAAAACGGGTCATTGCAGGATTGATAATTAAAATGGATGGTTATGTATCAGTTCGTTATCAGGGAGAATGGATTCAAGGTCGCAACAACACAATGAAATATGTTGGAGGAGCCAAACAATTGATTAAAATCCCTTATGGAACAACATTCGAGAGATTTATTGAGCTTTTGAAGGAGTCTTGCAGTATTGATCCAATAAAAAACTACATTCAAGTATCAATGAAGCCAAGAAAAATTGAGCTCGACGGCCCCATCCAGATCCAAAATGATGAAGATGTCCAGGGTCTTCTTGATATGTCCCAGTACTTTCAGGAATGTATTCCTGTATTTGTTACATGTACCCCAATTGAAGGGCAGGAGGATGAAGATGAAGATGAAGATGAAAAAGAAAGTAATTGGGTCAAAAAAAATACGATTTGGAAAAGTTGATTGATTTCAGTAATGACCCGTTGTATATTGCAAACTCATGGGCTCATGGAGAAAAAGATATAGTTCCCTATTGGGGTGACTTTGATGGAAATGATATGCCCGACATTTCTTCAGAAGATGTAGAGCCTGAGTATATGGCATCAGTTACCGAGGGTATGGATAGTTTGCAGCTTGAAGATCCTATTTCAGGTGGTGAAAATTATTCTAGGCCATTTTTTGACAATGTCCCCACTGATCCATTTAGGTGGCTTCTTGATTTTCCTCTACAGCCATCAGCATCATCAGGTGGTTTCAGATCGATCCGAGAGGAGCATGGTGTCAAGATAGGAGATATTTTTCATAATAAAGTCCAATTGAAAGACGCTGTGAAGCAATTCGCCGTGAAGCAATTCGCCTTACTTAAAGGATTTCAATTTGGTGTCAAAAAGTCTGACAAGAAACGGTGGGAAATTAAGTGCACAGTCAAAAATTGTAAGTGGTATATACATGCAATCAAGTCCACTGTCGGTGATGTGTGGGGGATCAACTCTATGAATCATACCCACACATGTTTAGTTGATCAAATCCTGCCACATCACAGACAAGCTAGGGCCCGAGCTTTAGATCAATTAATGAGATCAAAGTTTGTGATGATTGATCGAATTTATCGACCTAAAGAAATAATTGTAGACATCGCCGACCGATATAAAATTGATATTTCCTACTCACAGGCTTGGCATGCAAGAAATTGGGCTATCAATTCATTGAGGGGTTCACCGGAGGAATCTTTTATGCTTTTACCAGATTATTGCTACAATTTACAACGTACTAATCTGGGCACCGTTACTGCTATTGAAACAGATGATGAACATCGATTTACAAATTTTTTCATGGCATTAGGATGTTTCGTTCGTGCGTTTAGACAATATCTTCGCCCTGTTATTTGCATTGACACTGCTTTCCTTAAAGGTCGATATCTGAGACATTTATTTATTGTGGTGACTCTTGATGGTAATAATCAGATATACCCTATTGGTTTCAGTGTAGGTAAAAAAGAAGATCACGACACGTGGTGTTGGTTTCTTATGAGAATTAAAGAATGCATCCCTGATCTCTCTGAGCTTGCAATAATCTCTGATCGACATTATGCTATCTACTCGGTAATGGCTGAAGTCTTTCCAGATGTCCACCATGGATGTTGTTGTCATCACCTTCTGTGTAACATGCGGGCAAAGTATAAACGGGACTTAAAGGTATAGTGTAAACAAGTATTTAAATTTATAACAGTTTATCCTTTTCAAACATTTTGCTTATAATGAGTTTTCATATTTTTTACCATCTTACAGGTCGAGGGTGCATATTGGAAAGCCGCAAAATCATACACAGAGTCTGAATTTGGTTTGATGATGCAATCCATTGACTCAATGAACCCCCAAGCTAGAGCTTATCTATGGGATGTCGGCTTTCACCGTTGGAGTAGAGCGTACTTTCCAGGACATCGATACAACATCATGACCATAAATATTGCTGAGTCATTTAATGCCCTTGTCAGACATGCACGGGGCCTACCTATAACCATGCTCTTGGAGTTTATTCGTGGTACCATGCAACGATGGTTTTACGAGAGGAGAACCCATGCAAGTAAGTATAAAATCGATATTAATTAAAAGTTGTCTCATATACTTTTTTCCACTTTGTTAATCATATTACCAAATGTGTTCTTAATATTTTTTCCGAATTACAGGTGAATATCATAACTTCCTCACCCCTTGGGCAGAAGAAAAGATCAGCAATCGTCTTTCAAAGTCTACAAGTCTGGAGGTTCGACCGATTACACCTACTCGGTATCAGGTTGTTGGATTTGGTGGATTCATGGGTACTGTGGACTTTGGTGACATGTCTTGCACGTGTAGAAAGTTTCAGCTTTCATGTATTCCGTGCAAGCATGCCATTGCCGTTGCACGACATATGAGACTCACGAATGTGCACGCATGAGTTCATCCATTCTTTCACACCGATATTTACAGTGTAATATATCAGGAACCGACCAATCCTCTTGGAAATCAATTTGATTGGTTACACTCATCGGAAGACAGAGTTATATTACCCCCCGTCCTTGATAGTCATCGTCCAGATCGTCCATCAAATAGAAATCGACGTCCATCGCAAGGAGAAATAGTTACACAGAGGATTTGTAGTCGTTGCCATGAACCGGGGCACACACGAACCCAATGTAAATCCTCAGCACTGCTCCCGAGCTCCACCCCGCAGCGTTCATCTACAAAAGGCAAAGGAACGAGATTTTGACATGCTTATACTCAATTTTGTTTATTATATGATTCTTCATTGTGGAACTTCAGTTTTATGTAACCGATGTATTATTATTATTGTTTCAAACGTGTAATTGTATTGTCATTTGATGTAATAAATTTAGTGTTTCTTATTAGTTATTTCAGTATTACTTTATTTCCTCTAATTGTTTCAAGTTTGTACATGTTTGAGTAATCATACGTTTTTATTGTTTTTTCATGTCAAGATGATTTAAAAAATGAAATCAAATACCATACATATCTATATATAACTACAGATAAAGTATATCATACACATAGAGGTACACGACTAAACAATAAATATATACATCTAAACATAGGCAGAACGATAAATATACATCCGTGAACTACTCGATACAGTGAAAGTACAACTGCGCCACTAATCGTCGACGCATAGAGGTAGACGACTCTCGGGGAAAAACGTAGCTCCGTGATAACGCCGAACACTCAAAAAATTGCAACATAAACACGCCACAGTCACCGGAGCCCAACCCCTGCTGAGGGACATCCGACGCTCGATGCAAAGTGAGGGGATCATGTCGTGGAGTCCTCCCAGAAGCTGCCCAAAAACTCGTCGCCTCTAATAACGCGAGAATAAAGGTCATGTACGGTCGTATGCGCTGCTCCAGAGTCCTTATATTCTCCAAAAATGAAACCTCTGAATCGTACACCGTAATCGACCACTCACGAAAATCTATAACTCCGGCGATCCAATGTGCGTTCTCGAAGTTTATAGAGATGAAAACCTATAAACAGTGAGACATTTTAGTTACTTATCGTTGTCGTTATGTTCTTGAATGCAATAGAAATATATATAAATTATACCTGATCGACCATCCCCTACGGTTTATACAACAATCCCGGGGTGTACGCTGCATCAACCATCCTCGTGAAGAGCCCCGAAAACTCGAACTCGTCAATCGGTGTGGTCTGCATCTCAATATGGCCTCCGAAGAATGTGTGAGCAGTCATCCAACGCTGTGAGATAGTCGACTGGTGATTGTCTTGCTGCCGACGTAATAAAGCAAAAAAAGAATCCACATGCTAAAATGGTATAAAGAAGTTCACGTGTTAGTAAATATATCTAGCTTTTTATCAAATTATATAGTTTAGACAACTCACATCGTTGGTCAACCACTCGCGTAACTCTACAACAAGCCTCCAGAAGTTGTCCTTCAACTTCGATCCTATGAAGTACGCATCATGTGTGTCAGAAGCCGCAGCTCTGGTATACCATGTGAGGAAAGATTCCTCACGCTCTGACACAGAGGATGAAATCGTCCTGAGTTACCGTTTTGCCCTCCCTCTGAGTGGATTTGTATACGAGGTGCGAACCAGTGGACCCTTCCGGACGATCCGACCACGTGCTGTACGACCAACTGCATGTTTCAAAAAACTATTAATTCATTATTTCATTCAACAAAATCATAAACATTATTCGATTTATGTTACCTTCTCTAGGTATGCGGGAGGAGGTTTAACTGGAGAATCCTGAATCACGGTCAAGTCAACAGCGCGTGCTCTGTCGACAGACTGCATAATTATATATTAAAATATCTCAGTGACGTATATTTATCAATTATATTTATTTAGTAATTATAATTGACAAACCTCAATGTGAACGGTCTTAGAAACATCCTCCTGTGAACTAATATCCACAAGCTTTTTGGTCGAGCTCGGGATATCAGCAAGTAACCATAGTCGCTCGTCCTGAAAAATGGACAAAACATCATTTAAAAAAAAATATATATATTAAAGACAAATTTATCAATGACGATAATCTTAAATCCCCATAACATGAACCTCCGCAGAAGGTGTTCGGAGATAACCCTCGATCGATGATATATCAATGTCGAGTCCCTATATGCATCAAAAGGAAAAAATGATAAATGATATTTCACCGCTAAAATATCATATGAACAATAATTTTCATACCTCTAGTGGACGATCTACAGCGATAGGAGATCCGATCGCTTGGCCTTCAGGACGAAGACTCTATACAAATATATACCATGAATTAATCGATAACAAAATAGTATTAAAAAGGCCAAACGACTATTTCCCACCCAAGGTTTAGCGTTTTCTCAAATGTCTCCCCTTTAACTATGGAAACACCAAACATCCACCTATGGTCGGTTAGATTTAACAAAACCCTAACGGTGGTAGGGGTAAAATCATCATTTTTGCTATAATATTAAAAATAAACTAAAATAGAATATATTTTGCCCCTCTAAACTTTAAAAACTAACAATTTTCCTCATCCTAAGTTTTAAAAATCGCAGTTTCACCCTAGGATTTGGTTTTGAAATCTCCGACGATCTCTCCCTCCCGAAGTAACCTCTCCTTCTGACGATCTCTTTTCTTCTATTTGGAGGTCCGATCGGCGCCGAAGACGCCTTGGGAGACAAAGAACTTCGTCGAGGAAGACGAAGAGCTTCGTCTTCGTCTGGGAAGACGAAGAACTTCATCTTCCCCGACGAAGTTCTTTGTCTCCCAAGGCATCTCCGGCGCTAATCGGACCTCTAAATGGGAGGAAAGAGATCGTCAGAAGGAGAGGTTACTTCGGGAGGGAGAGGCCATCGGCAACGGAGCCGGAGAGGTCACCAGAGATTTCAAAACCAAACCCTAGGGTGAAACTACGATTTTTTAAAAGTTAGGCTGAGGAAAAATGTTAGTTTTTAAAGTTTAGGGGGGCAAAAAGAGATAAAATTTTTAGGCGTTAGGGTTCTGTTAAATCTAACCGGCCATGGGTGGGTGTTTGGTGTTTCCATAGTTAAAGGAGGGACATTTGAGAAAATGCTAAACCTTGGGTAGGAAATAGTCGTTTGGCCTATTAAAAATTAAGTTATAATGATAAGTGGCATACCACAGATCGGATCAGTGAAGTCACCGAAGGGTCAACCGGTGCTCCATCCTATCGACTACCCTAAAATAATAGTAATATTAAATTTATTCAGTGACATTTTATTTACGAATTTCCTGCATCTGTCCAGAACAGACTCTCTCACTCACCTGTGACATAGAATCGTATGTCATCTGCCATACAGTGACGCCCCAAGGGTAGGAATTAAACCCGTCCAAATGATCAACTAACTGTAAGTACTCCGTGGACACCTTCTTTCGTCGTTCATTCCCCAACAAAACCATGTGTAGAATATACAACAAGGCGAGCTTGACAGCGTCAATATCGTCATCCCCCCATGGCCTTGACAAGAAAACACGTTCGATGTCGTGATACTGCACTTTCAAACAACCGCGAAAGTACGTAGATCTGATCCTATGTCCAGAGGAGCGAGGAATATAAGAAGAAACATCAGTCTGGCGGCTAAACGAAAGCCCTGTCACCAACGCAAACTCAAACGGGCTAAACCTCACATCAACCCCGCTAATCCTAAACCAAAACTAGTCTCTAGCAAAGGGTGGATGTAACTATCATAGTAGAAATGCATGAACAAATATCCCGTAGAATTTAGTTTTGGGTAAACGAAGGAAGGACCCGAAACATGTCCTCTCAAATAGTCGCAGCTGACGCAGGGTCAATGTAGAAGAAATCCGAGATAATGCGGTACGCTGTGCACGAGATATCGCATCTGCCTGGAAGTGTCTGGACTCGTCGGGAATGCGCAGCTCGCTGTCAACCCGTCTTCTTTTGCGAGAAATATCCTGTAACAATCACGTAAAATTTGTTAGACATTCATAAAAATAAATATGTAAACAAATGTATTAGTGAAAAAAACATAAAAAGAAGAGAAATATCAAATAGTCAAAAAGGAAATGACAAAACTTAACAAATAAGAACTGAAATTCGAGTTCGATACGTTCAACTTTCGTAGAATGTTAACAATCGAAAAATCGATCGAAAATAACAAAATATGAATCAAGTTATCTTGAAATGACGAAAAATAGAAAAAACGAAACTGAAATTCAAATTTTATAGGTTGAAATACCTTAAAGTGACGATAATCAGAAAATTGTTTGGAAATTTTGAAAATACGAATTGATATATCCTAAAATGGTAAAATTTGAAAAAACGGAACTGAAATTCGAATTCTATACGTTGAAATACCTTAAAGTCACGATAATCGAAAAATCGTTCGGAGATATTCAAAACACGATTTGATATATCTTGAAATGGTAAAATTCGAAAAAACGGAACTGAAATTCGAATTCTATACGGTGAAATACCTTAAAGTGACGATAATCGAAAAATGGTTCAGAAATCTTGGAAATACGAATCGATATATCTCGAAATGGTAAAATTTGAAAAAACGGAATTAAAATTCGAATTCTATACGTTGAAATATCTTAAAGTGACGATAATCAGAAAATGGTTCGGAAATCTTGAAAATACGAATCGATATATCCTAAAATGGTGAAATTCAAAAAAATGGAATTGAAATTCGAATTCTATACGTTGAAATACCTTAAAGTGACGATACTCGGAAAATCGTTTGGAAATCATGAAAACACGATTCGATATATCCTAAAATGGTGAAATTCGAAAAAACGGAACTAAAATTCGAATTCTATACGCTGAAATACCTTAAAGTGACGATAATTGAAAAATCGTTCGGAGATCTTGAAAATATGATTCGATATATCCTGAAATGGTGAAATTCGAAAAAACGGAGTTGAAATTCGAATTATATACGTTGAAATGCCTTAAAGTGACGATAATCAAAAAATCGATCGGAAATCTTCAAAATACGAATCGGTATATCCTGAAATTGTGAAATTCGAAAAAACGGAACTGAAATTCGAACTCTATCAGTTGAAATACCTATGAATGTCGCCAACCGAAAAATCATTCGAAAAATTGAAAAAAACGAATCGATATATCCTATAAACAAAAAAATCAAAATATTAAGTTGAAATTACATCGTTACATCGTAAGTTGTGTCAAAAAGCACCAAAATTCGAAAACTCAAATTTAAAATTTGAAAAATACATATAGAAAAACCTAAAACAGAAAAAACGGATATAAAATTTGAAAACTACACGATCAGAAACTGTAGATAAGAAAATTCTCAATTTAAACCCTCATGAAAATTCTTTAATTGAAAAGGTCCACTGTTATATGACAAATTTCCAAAAAAACCTCTGTGTTGTAATGAATCTCATTCGGCTCCCCAACATTTTAAAAAACCCACTTTACCCCCCAACTAAGCATGCAAAATACGCTGCCGTGGGAAAATTCGTCTTGCCGTGGGAAACGCCGTTCCCACGGCAAGACTGCTGATCCATTTGGCAGCCAATTTCGGCCAAATTTTGGTCGTTTTGACCTCCGATTTTCACATACATCAAAGCTAGACGTTGTATAACATAAAACCCCTCAATCAATTTAACCAAAACAACCAAAAATCGAAACATTTTAAACATTGTTCAAACCGTAAACCCAAAAATTTCAAATCCAAAATTCTCAATCAAATCTCAATTATATCAACAATAACTTGATCCAAACAAGATTACGAGAGATATACTAACCTTCTTTGCCATTTACGGTTGCCGGAAAGCAAAAAAATCGACTGAAATGACCTTCGCCGTGGGATTGACGTGGGAGGTGGAAAGCTTTTGAAATTTTCGTGGAAATGCACAGTGAAAACGCAACTTGCCGTGGGAATAAATGAAATTTTGCTGTGTTTATAAAGGGGGGCAGTTTCGTAATTTTGCTTTTCCCACGACATCGTGCGAAATTTCATAAAAACCCGACGTGGGCTAAGGATTTCCCCGACACCCCAATGTTTTAAAAAAGCCAGTTTACCCCCCCCCCCCCCCCCCCCCCCCGAAAACCCATTGTCCATGCAGTTGTCGTGGGATAAATCGTTTGCCGTGGGAAACGTTGTTCTCACGGCAAGACTGTCGATCCATTCGACAGCCATTTTCGGCCAAATTTTGGACCTCCGATTTTCACATAAATCAAATCTACACATTGTATAACATAAAACCCCTCAATCAATTCAACGAAAACAACCAAAAATCGAAACATTTTAAACATTGTTCAAACCGTAAACCCTAAAATTTCAAACCCAAAATTCTCAATCAAATCTCAATAATATCAGCAATAACTTGATCCAAAAAAGATTATGGGAGATATACTAACCTTATTTGTTATTTGCGGTTGCCGGAACGAAAGAAAATCGGCGCAAATGACGTTCGCCGTGGGATTGCCGTGGGAGGTGGAAAGCTTTGGAATTTTCTATCGCTTGTACAGTGAAAATTTGCTGACTTTATATATGGGGGCAGTTCCGTCATTTCACAAAATCTGGGTATTTTTGCTTAAATCTAAATTTTTTGGGCAATTTTCTTTGACCCCTTTAATTTTGTCTATTTTTAATAATTTCCCTAAAAATTAATACAGTGGGAAATCAACTGGAATTGGATCGAGTGAGTGGTGGGGGCGGTGAGAGGTATTATTTAATAAAACTAGGGGTATTTAGGTAAATACAAAAACTATAACGGCTAGTTAGACCAATACCGTTGAATACGCGTGTAAAACAACAGTAGGGCAGATCACGCTCCCCGAAATATTATTACTTCTTTCTTCGTTTGGCTTTTTGAAAAACCGGACACTCTTCGTATCTCACTTCACACACCTTCTCTCCGGCCTGCATTACTTGACATTGCTTTGCAGGGAAGTTAGCGTTTTGGAAAGATGAAGATCTTGAAGAAAACCATCAACATTTTCAGGAAGAAAACCTCTCCTAAAGGTAACTTGTTTTTTTTCTTCTTTTCTATCTTTCTCTCGTTCATTCTTTGATGAACAAAGCTTTCTTGCAGTCCCAAGTATTCTTTGCCGTTGTGGGTTTTCTTTATTTTTCCTCCCCAAAACTTTAGATCGTCTTTCTACGTGGGCATTTGATCCCCCGGTACCGTTATCGGGGGTACCCATATTATCTGAAAGTTTACTCTTATGCTGTTTGGCTTCAATAAGTAACAAGTTTACGGTCCAGAATGCTTTAGCATTGTGAGACAATCTATGTTTCCTTCCCCGTAAAGTTACCTGGAGACTAGATAACCTTGGATCATCATCGTCTGGTGGGGGACATTGAGTCTCCTCGGATTCTTTGAAGCTTCAATTTTAATAAGTTTCACTCCAAAAAGTTTCTTCTTTCTGAGACACTTTATGCTTTCTTCCCGGTAACGTGAGGTTAGCTAAGATTAGATAATGGTCCAATGGCAGTATTTCATCCCCCTCATGGGAATTTACCCTAGTAATTGATAGTGCTCTCTTCATCTCTACCTGATTCTCTTACACTTGAAGATTTAAAAATGTTTCACTTTTTAAAGTTTCAAGGTTTGGCCCTCACAACTTTCCATTTAGCTCTTACGGGAATAATGTCTTCTCTATTTGCAACTTGGGTTTCACTCTTAAAGTTTATGCACTGTTTTTCAAAGGTAAAAGGGGCTCATCCTTCATTGCTGGGCTGGTTAAGTTACTGGTCCTATACAACTCTTGTGCTCCATTCCGAATCCTTTTAGAGATTTGAATTCCTTGTGACTGTTCCTACAATGTAAATGATAGTTTCTGAGGGATTTGCTATGTTGCTGACTTAGTAACATTGCTTGGTCAGCAATAGCCATTCCATTAAGTATCCAAATGGTTAGATCTGGCCAGAATGTTACCAAGCCAGCATTATAATCTTACCCATTGCTTGCACAGGAGATCCATGGGAGACCAGTAACATTAGCTCAGCTAAACAGCTGTACAATGTGAAATCATACTATCTTGTCAGACTAGTTAAACATGTACGATAACAACTAACAAAATTCAATTTTAGAAGTATAATGCTAATTGTTAAATTTTACCAAAATAATGGAGTCCCAATGACCTGGCTGGAGCTTCTTTCAGCCACACAATTTCTTTCTTTTAATTTTTGCTTGCGAGAATCTATGGCCTTTTAATTTTTATTGTTAATATTTTCTTCACATTTGTGCTATAATTTTTCAATGCTCTGTTTCTTAATAAAGTAGCTAATTGACATTAAGGTTTTGATTTTAAAATTTTCTTGTTTGTTGATGTGTTTGTTTAGAGGCTTTAAGGGAGAGCAAGAGGGACATGGCCACTGCAACGAGAGGTATGTATATTTTTCTTACCCTCTTTTTTTTTTTTATCAGTTAGTATTGTATGTTGCTTTGTCCTGGGGAGACTTCAAAAATAAGTTGAATCTGAAATTGAGACATTGAATTTTTTTTTATCTGCTAGAGTTTCATATGGAACATAACAGGATGTAGGCATCCTGTTCTTAACATATTTCACATCAAAATGCATACTGTCTTACCTGTGCTTGATGTTGAATCCATAATAAAGGAATGGATAAGTTCGTAAGAATACATAATAAATGAAGAAAAGTGTATTTGTGAAAATGAACTACCCACCATGTGCAAACTGTAAGAGACAGTGAACTATCAACAGGCCATTCTTGAGCGCAAGGACCTGCTGTAGTCGATAAATAACACAGAAGATCACTTATTATAGGTGTATAACATCAAAGCACAAGGGTCACACTACTAGATTTAGTAGATGCCCTTAATGACTTGTTGACGTAAGAGTAATCCTGAATCAAATGAGTCTAGACACATGTTCTGAAATATTTGAGTTTTATGATGTTTCAATTTGGATTTGTTACATAGTGAAAGAATATTTATGCTTCTTCATTGAAATGTAAAATAAGTACAACAGCATCTTGTTCAGGAAATTTATCTAGCGTTTCAAATCATGTTTGTTCTTTGAGGTGTAAGACTTACTAGATATCTTTTTAAGAGAGGGCGAGAGTACGTTTTCATTATCTTAGTTTTGTGTGATGGATCTATTGTTAAATTGATTAGATTTCTTGAGGGGTTAGTTCCATTTCTTTTATTAAAGTCCTGATGAAATTTCCAGAATTACATGTTTCTAGAGCAAATAATAAGACCTTTGCAATGAGGAAAGCTAAGCTTGTAACATTTAAAGAACTGGTAAAATAACATAATGTTTTATATTGATGTTCAATGTTAAGTGTTATTAATGTCATTGAATCTCTTTTTGGGGAGTAATATTACCCTTTCTATAGATGAAGCAACACGATAAGAAAATTGGTTTTTAAATGGTTTGGAGTTTTGAATATATGAGAAAAGGTCCTAACATGAAAGTTCACCACTTATTTATTTAGTAATTGCCAAAATAGTTTTTTGCCCTTATCTTTACCCTGCTGGCCAGCCAAAGAAGGTGGCTGGTAAACCACCAGGCTGAACTCGTAGGGGCTAACAAAAGTTCACCATTTTCTTCTTTCTTTCCACAGACAACCTTTTATTTCCTTTTTTACATGATGTCTCATTTTGTAGGAATTGAGCGTGAGATTGCCTCTCTTCAACTGGAGGTATGGTTCTGCCTCAGAGTTTTAAATTTCAATGCAAATTTCAGTTACATTTCTTTTCCAAAGTTTCACTCTGGTATTCCTTTTGTAGGAGAAAAAATTGGTTGCAGAGATCAAGAAGACAGCCAAAACTGGAAATGAGGCAAGTTTGCTTTTTCGTAAGATAGTTTTCAGATGTTATTCTGACATATAGATATAGGCTGGCATCTAATCAAGATATATGGTCAAGCGATGAGTCGAAGTTTAACTGACCTGCTTATGAGAAGTGCCTTTGTTAGCTTGAGTTATCATGGTGATATATTGTGAGGTATTTTTAGGTGAAAAATTGTGAGTATTTTTTCCACTAAAAACATTATGTTGTCACAACATGCTGATTCACAATCAGGAATGCTGCACAAAAGGTGGACAGGAGTCCTAGCATTATTTATCACATTATATGATTAACTTCTAATTTCATTTTTTGATTTCAGATATAATTGGGGTTATTATGTTCTTAATAACACACCAGAATTTGTACATGATTGCTAAAAAATCAGTTAATATGCTCTTTCTGGAGCACTTACTTAAAGTTATTAGAAGCTCAGTCACAAAATGTGATTATTAAATAATTGGGATAAGGAATATAGAACATCTGTCTGACACTTCGTTGATTGCCTTGTCCCTGCGCCCAACTTATATGTTGACAGAAGAAGTACTTTGAGAACTTTCATCACTGAAAACTGAGTTACCTAAGCCAGTGGGTTTGTCAGATGAAAATTGAATGTAAGATAATATGACCAAATTATGTAGGATCTCTCCAGTAGAGATGGCCAGTCATTGCAGTATTTCAGATGTGGTGATTTTGATTGTGGACTTATCCATAAGACCATCTTAATTGTTGGCTCACAAATCTTAGCCTGATTTTTAAAGTTAGTTGATATATTTTTGAACTGCTTGATTTTTAGTTTGCTTATTACCTATGAGTGTTTATCTAGGCTGCCACAAGAATATTAGCTCGTCAACTTGTTCGGCTACGCCAACAAATAACTAATTTGCAGGGGAGTCGTGCCCAGATTAGAGGAGTGGCAACTCATACTCAGGTTGTTTCTACAAGCCAAATTTAGTAAGATGTAAAATAAAAAATTGTCTGGTATATTAAATGATTGGTGTGTTCATTCATAGGCTCTATATGCTAGTACTTCAATTTCTACTGGTATGAAAGGTGCAACTAAGGCAATGGTAGCAATGAACAAGGTATGCTTTTTAACTCTAGCATTAGCTGATAGTTATTCTTTTGTTATTGTCATTTTCCACTCAGAACATACAAAAAATATTTTCATTTACATCAAAATCTATATTTTTATAAATAGCAGGTGATTCCAGTTCCTTGCAAGGAATTAACAAAATGGTGAAAAATATGAAATGTTAAAGATGATTTAGATGATATTTAGCCCTAATTCTTTGGCATGCGTGTTTATAGACTAAAGTATTTTAATAGAACTCAAGTGCAATATTTTTATTTTTCATTTAGCTTCCATTGCTTGTTTCAAAAGGTTGCCGTAGGCAATGTTTGTTTTTGGCTGAAGTAGTATAGTTATGTAATCTGTCTTCTTTTTCTCAGCAAATGGAACCAACAAAGCAAGCTAAAGTGATAAAAGAATTCCAGAAGCAGTCAGCACAAATGGACATGACGGTAATTTTTCATGTTTTCCTGTAGTATTTTCTTTTGTTCATATTTTCACAATTTTAGTTGTATCATTATTACCATAGTACTTTTTAGAAATTAATCTCCTAGATAAACCTTCTAGGGAAATCTTCAAATCAAATCTTACTTAAATCCTGAGCTTAAAAAGGGGTAGAGATTTGGATGGATAATTAAGTTGTGATGGGATGTGGGTTGTATCTGCTGCTCAAAATGACCTGCACTGTCATTTTCTTTAGCTTGTGAAACCTGATATATACTAATGAGATTAGTTAATTTCACAGTTTTAGACCAACCAGTGTAGGAGTAAAATGGGTGAGGCACTGGCATCTAGAACTTCTTCCCATTTGGCTCTTTTGAAATTAACCCCACCCACCTCAAAAAATATTTCTAATCTAAATTTAAATCTATTTCTTAAAATGAGACTTGATATCCTCTGCAAAATAACATTGTGAGATATGTAGAGTTGCAACTGAGTATAAAACTCATCCACCGAGTACCTCTCACATGTTCATACTTCTGAAATGCCAAATCTCTTTACTAATCTGTGAGAGCAACTTCTAACAATCTCCAGAACTCTTTCATTGCCATACAGTTCTTTAAAACCATTTTCTGAGGGAATAAGGTGTTAATGAAATAACTGGATGCTTCCTTGCATCTCAACAAATTTGCCATGCCTTGTCAATTAGTGCTGTAGAGTCTCTTTCTTTTTCACCCTACAATGTGTGTTTTGCATTTTATAACTCACATTTATTTCTTTACAGATTGAGATGATGTCAGAGTCTATTGATGAGACATTAGACAAAGATGAGGCTGAAGAGGAGACAGAGGAGCTCACAAACCAGGTGATTATCTGCATCATTATTTTCATTCTCTTTGTAGTTTCCTCTTTTATTTCTGGCATAATCTGCTAGCCTTGCATGGTTTATAATTTTCTGTGTTCATTGTTCATTTGTAGGTTCTTGATGAGATTGGTGTGGATATCGCATCTCAGGTTGGTTGGTTTGAGATTGTTTGAAAAACATGAATGCTGCATCAAGAATTTTTGTTTTCATAAATTTGCAGCATTATAACAATAATTTTTATGATTTTGTTTTTCCATTTTAACAGTTATCTTCAGCTCCAAAAGGCCGGATTGCATCAAGGAATGCTCATAACGTTGTTACAGCTGCTCCTAAAACTACAACTAGGTATCTACCTCCTTCTGGGTTCGTTGGTTTATATAATAATCATTGAATTTATGCTACACGAATCTGCAGTTTCCTTTTCTTTTTCCCTTTACCAGAAGTTTGTTTCTCTGACAATAGTTATCATCAAATATGCAGTTCCGAATCTACTGATGTTGAGGATCTCGAAAAGAGGTTGGCCTCTCTTCGCCGCATCTGATCTGGAATGCGTAGCATTCAACCCTGTTCAAACCTTCCTTTCCATGTAAATTTTCTAAAATATATAATGGATTTGATGAAGTAAGCTGGTCTTGTGTTCCTATATATCTATTCTAGTCACTGCTGAAGCTACAGAACTCATTCAAATCTTTTTTCTTGTTTGTGGATCTCTTCTGAAATCAAACAGTTGCTATGGTCTTGTGGTTATGGATTTATGATCCTTATGGAGTTACTAGTAGAATATGGTTATTAGTATTTAAGGTGTATTGAAAATTAGCATATGATACACATATCGTATGATACAATACCTATTATTAATATAGATTAGTTGGTCTTTTTAGCTAACTGATGATATGACAAGGTGAATTTAAGAAATTTTAAAATTTTAGGGGTGCATAATGATTTATGATTATTTTAAAAATAATAAAATTATGTGTATCTATTTTGAGTACACAAATAGGTGAGTAAATGACTTGTTTGGAATTGAAATCTTTAGGTGTTCTATTGGCTTCTACCTAGGATTGAAAGTAATAGGATATCAAATTTAATACGGTATAATGAGTGTATTGTATTATATAATATTTATTATTAGTACGTATCAATATATTTTTAAAAGAAGTATCAAATGACAAAGAGTAGTTAATAAATTTTAAAATTTTAACAGTATTATAATATTTTTTAAAATAATAATATGATAATTATAATTTTTATTATTATTAAAAAAACTTATCTTAGGATGTTTGGAATTGGAACTAACAGATGCTCATTTGTTGGTTTTGATTTCTAATTGGAACCAAAAATAATAAGGTATTGAAAATTAGTATAATCTGGTAAATATATTGTATGATATAATATTTGTTATTGATTTGGATCAATATACTTTTTAAAAAAAGTGATAAAGGTGTATGTAAGAAATTTTAAAATTTTGAAAATGTTTATAATATTTTTAAAGATGATTAGAATTTTTTATTTTTTTAAATTATCTTATATCTGATAATTGTGAGCAACTTATCTATTTAAAATAGGAATGGTCAAACACCCATGTCTCAGTTTCATTTGTATTGTGTTGTTGTTAGGGATGGCAACAGGGAGAGGTGAGGAGGGGATATCAATCCCGGTCCCTGTCTCCGTTGGGGATATCAATTCTCATCCCCAACCCGTTGCCGCTAGAAAGATGAAAATGATTCTCTGTCCCCTCCCCGTAAAAAAAAATCCCCTCCCTGTCTCTGCGGGAAAAAATCTTCTTCCCGTATCCGCAAAAAAAATATATTCTTTTTACCTTGTAAATACAATATAAATATATTAAATAACAAAATTAAGCAAAATTAAAATTAATCTACTATTTCAAATATTATAAATATAATATATTAACTCCTTTAATATATACAACAAAAACCTAAATAAATTTGAAAAACATAAATAATTTAAAACTATAAAAATATATTAGTATTTTAAATAAATATATTAATATAAAGGGACGGGGATAGGGGCGAGGAGGGGAAGGGTCGGAGCGGGGAGGGGACACATGTATCCCCATCCCCGGCCCATCCCGGATTGCAGGGATTTTTTTCATCCTCGTCTCCGCCCCTTTTCTCTTTTTTATTGGAGAATCCCCTCTTCGTTAGGGTCGGAGCCCCTAAAGTCGGGTCCAAATTATCATTCTTAGTTGTTGTCATGTGATTGCATAATGCCAAATAAAATTTAGTTTGAAATCGAACTGATATCCAAACCAAAAACAGACCCTAAAGGTAGGGTTTGAATTATTCTGAACAGAATTTTAGATTTAGTTTCTGATTCTAATTTTAGCATTTACAAACAAATAATGACCTATTTTCAAATTAAATGAATAATACAAAAATTAGGCCAAAGAATTATTTTTTACTTAAGTTTTAATATAAAAATAAATACATATTTAGCAAATTTTGAAAAACTCAAAGTCTTACTTATAGACTAACTATTATTAAAAAAAATTTTTAAAGCTAAAAATAAAATCATTATTTTATCAATAATATTAAAAAATATATAATTTTATTTCATTTTTTTTTTTAATTTTGAAAACTCATATTTCACCCTCACTTTAATTTTGAAAAATAATTTTTCCCTCTTTAAACCCCTAGGGTTTGTTGCAAAATTCAATGACAACAATAATGGCCGCCACCATCTCCACCTTTAGCTCAACAGAGGAGGGAGATGACTAACGACTTCAACGGAGATGAAGAACTTCATCTCCATCAATGAAAAAGAGACGGAGATGAATCTGTCTTGTCTCTCGTCTCTGTCTCTTCGTCGACGGAGACAAAGAGACAAGACAAATTCATCTTTGTCATATGTTATCGGTTGTCTCTTCTCTCTACCAACTAAAAATGGAGACAGTGGCGGTAACTGTTCCCATTGTTGGAGTTTGCAATGAATTTGGAAAGAAAATTTACTTTTTAAATTTGAGGTTAGGGGTGAATTGCAAGTTTTCAAACTCCAAGTAAGAAAATAAGATAAAATTATATATTTTTTAATATTATTAATAAAATAATAATTTTAATAATAATTGATTCATGAATAAGATTTTAAGTTTTTCAAACTTTCTTAACGTGGTTTTAGATTTTTTAAGCACATCAAAACTAGACTTTGGCCTAAAAATTAAAATAATTTTAAGAAATACTGTTCAGCCCACTACTGAAAAACCTTAAATTCCCTAAATTTGTTTCCTTCTCTTCAGCCGAACACAAAAACTTCAGTCTATTGGAAAATTCAATCGACGATTGTCTCTGTTTTTCAGTGGACGATAGTCTCCGTTGCTCTTTCCAGTCAACTACACAGTCTCCGTTTTTGACATTCTCTCTCGGTAAGATTCAGAACTCTTTCTTCTCTCCACACATTTGTTTCATATTTTGGCACCAGATAGATAAATAAATAAATACTTCACTTCCACTGATAAATTCGGTAATGAATTTATTGTTAGTAATATGTGGATCAAAACCGATTCAATCATCATTGCTGCACGTCAATTTTGTGGGTTGACGAAGCATGTGGAATTGGGGTAGGAGATTGTTGAAATTTCGGAAGAATCAATGACTGATTGTCAGAAATAAAATTGGGGGCATCATTGTAATATTAATTTTAAAATTCGATTCAAAACTAGGTGATGGATTGGTTCAAACCAGGTTGGTTTCAGTTCAAATTTTTCACCAAACCGAGAATTCTGTTTGGTTGACGAATCCGTAAAATCATTTTTGTACACCCCTATACGTGACCAGCAATCTAATCGTAGTATAAAGGGAAAATAATATTTTAAAAATCAGATCGGTGATTAAATCGGTTATTTTATAGATTTATGATTCGATTGAAAATCAATCAGTTCAACTTATTATCAAATTATAATGAATAGATTTTATTTAAAAATTTGTAAAAAAATAAAATCAATTAAGATACCTAAACTTATGATGATTAAAATATTTTCTTTTTAAGGAGTGACGATTATTCACATGATTTTAATGAAATAATTAGGTGAAAAAAATGTCTCCATTTTATGATATAGAAAAAAAAAATTCTGCAAATCCATTGTCTATGGAAAACATTTTAATAGATATGAGATATTTTTTTTTTCATTTTGTTTTTGAACTTATATTTTTCTTATAGGCTTTTAAAAATTCATACAATTTAATCTCAAATAATCAAATTATTCAAAATAATTAAAATTTTTAAAAATACCCTAAATTTTAGTGAAATCCAGTTTTACTAGTTTTGATCGATTCATGTGATTCACCTATTTTGATTGGGTTTGATTGAGTTAATAAGTGAATCACTTTTTAATGTTAATCGAATCAAACTTAGAGCTGGTTTCTAGTTTAATCAATTGAATCAATCAATTTGATCCTGTTTTCAAAACAGTGAGAGAATGCAAAAGAACAGTTTTATTTTCTTTTGTAGTTTTTATTGCATATTGAGTGGTATGAAGAATGTTAATTGTTCTGTTTTTTTTTTTTTTTTTATAATCGGAACTTGGTTTGGATTAGTCAGGGGAGTAAATTTATAGTGATTAGATCCATCAATGAAGGTTCAACCCTAAGTTTTGACTTTTAAAAATTTTAATATTTTACCAATTTTGTTAAGTTTTAATAATGTTAATTGTTTTTGGCAAGCTAACCAGCATGATATTTACCAAGTGATAGAAGAAGCAGTCAGCATCTTCATACACGCCTAATCCACCAAATTCTTATAGGCAAAACTTACCTGACAATGGAATTTTTGTTTGTGTGGCATAAAAATGAAAACCCAGAATTATATAAACAGAAACGTTGAAACGTATTTTTTCAAAAACAAACCTTGGGTGATGGACAATGAACCTTATTTTAATAATAAAAGAAAAATGATTGATTATCCCATCTCATTCTCCTTAGCTCCTTACCGAAAGTAGAACTTCTTTGTTTACAACGAAATAATGGACGCTATTTCCTTTACTTTGAGATCCAAAGTTATTTAAAAAGATAAAATAAAAAGAAAAATTATTCTCATAGAGAATGCCGTTGCTCTCTCTTGAGACTCAAATTTTGCTCTTTTAACCAACAATGCAAGCTCAGTGCTATTAATTAGTAGAAAGCACCGGATATGAAGATTGAAGAAAAATTCTTGGCCAAAAGACTCATTCCCACCCAAGATTTAGTTTATTGTCAAACTTTCATCTTTTAAGTTTTAAAAATCTAAATATTCATTCGTCATCCAATTTTTGTTAAAATTTATTATTAGTTACAATTTTATAAGGGTAAAAACGTTATTGGATTAATAATATTAAAAAAAACTAAAATTTTATTCCTTTTTTTCCTCTTAGTTTTGAAAATTGATAATTTTCTCTTGGATCTCATATTTTCCAGTTTTAAAAAATGACATTTTCCTTCCAGCTCTAGGGTTTTATACTTTTTCAAGTTTCTCTTTTGTAGTTGCCCCATAAACTTTTTGACACTTTCGTTTCACCCCCCATTTCTAGGGTTTCAGTGTTTCAACTCTAAGGAATCCGACCGCCAACCAATTTTATCCGTCGGCCCACTATCTTTGTCATCTCTTCTCTGAATCCAATCGAATCATCAGGTGATTACCATGAATCATCTATTTGCAACCTCTCTTCCTTGTGAATGAAAATTCATTAATTTTGTCTATTTGTCATTTGGTTTCGTTCAAAATCTAGGAATAAGGAAAACGACGAACGAAGGATGACAATGGATGAAACCTAATCTCTCAACCCTAACGATGGTTCATCCCGATTCGAAACCCACTTGTGGGTTTTTTTTTAAACAAAACCCAATTGCTATTTTTCAATGACGGGCGAAATCGATACCGAATCAAGAATGAGAGAGAGCAATGACGAGAGGGAGAGAGATTGGGTTGAAGAAGGTAACCGAAGATAGTTCTAATGACCCATAAATGTAGGAAAGAAAAATAATCCATGGGGAGAAATGTAACTTTTCAAAATTTAGCTAAAGAAAAATTGTGAGTTTTTAAAACTAAGGTGAAGAAATAAAATAAAATTTTATTTTTTAAATTTTTTTAATTAAATGACAATTATACATTTAATACTAATAAATTTTATTAATTTTAACTGTTAATAAATGTGTATTTAGATTTTCAAAACTTAACACAGTTTAATAATGGACCAGATGTTAGGTGGGAGTACGTCCTGCGGCAAAAAATTTTCACATAAACCAACAGGCAAAAAACAAAGGAAAGGAAAACAGGTATTGATGTAGATTGAAAATGGATAGGAAGAATAATGTACAAGATTCGCCGAGACTTCAAACCGCTAGAGAGGAGAGGAGTTGAGACGCTGATCCGAAGTTAAAGACGAAGAGGAGTAAGGTCCGTATGGTACATTATTGGAAATTGGTAATATTGCAGATGCTATATTCTTTTACATATGAAACACGTTTCATATTGCCTTAAAATCATTGAAACGACCCCAAAACATTTTGTATCGGTTTTCGAAACGCCATGGTACATTTTTGTTGCTTCCTAGATTTTTGCTATTACATTCTCTTATTTTTAGTAGGTTGTGCATCATTAACATCTCAAAAAACAAAAATTAGGGTTATGCATAAAACACAAAAGTTGATTGTTCCCACAATTGATAATTAAAGGAATAACATAGAGGAAATACTATTAGATAAAGATATTGGGCTCGTTTGAATTGAATTTGTTTTTGAATTCAAGTAAATTCTATTCCAATATAATCTTTTTGACAAGTATTTTGACCGCCTAGTGCTTAGTAACAAATTCTTCGGTTTACATAGTTTCATATGGATATTTAAAAATATCAGGAGTGCTTATAATGCGTACGATGAAAAGCCTCTACAAAAAAGGGTTTTTGATATATTATTAATATTTTTGACCTTATTATCATAATTATCAATATTTTATGACGCACGATACATATCTTGTGATACGTTTTGATACAAGTGGAAAATAATTGTATTATAAAGTAAATATATTTTAACATGGTACACGATACAGAATATTATGTTTTTAATACACAACTTAACTCTTATGAGTATTATGAACTCAAAACGGGAGGAATGAGAAATATCTGATGGCAGGGGGGTTACTTTGCTTTCCGAAAACCATGGGGGCCTAAAAGCCCGCGATGAAACAGGGTTTTGATACTGTTAAAAAACGACGTCGTGTTTGTTCCGAACAGATCGATTCCTACAAAATTTCACTCTCATGGTTCAATTCAATTCTTAACGCTGGTGGCTGCGGCGAATGTATTGGTGGCGCACGCTTCAATCTCTGCTGTAGTGATTTTATTTAAAGGTACTTTTTCTATGACTTCATTTCAGTCTTGCTTGTTGATTGCTTTCACTTCCTTGGTGTTAATTATGGATTTTCTTTTTGATACATGTTGAATCCTTATACAAATTTTAAGTTGAATTAATTTTCGATGTATAATTTCTTGTTTCACTATAGTATTCTTTGTCTAATATTGTTTTTCCTCTCTGTTATTTCTTTAATTATCAAATTGTGGAACAATCAGTTTTCGTGTTTTATTTGATCCGTAGCTGATCACGTTTTAGAACGATAATTTTTTGTCTCTGTTACTAATTAGCCGATAACATTTTTAGGACAATAATTTGTGTGTTTTGGGATAATGTTGTATGGATTAATGTCATGTTATCTTATAATTTTATGATGTACAACCCTATCTTTTTGTTTTGGGATGTTTATGATGCACAACCTACTGAAAATAAGAAAATGCAGTTGCGAAAATTCCTTTTCGGGTAAGTTTTGCCCCACATGAAGCATAATTCTAGGATAGCCGAATTCGTTGTCAGATGAGTTTCGACCCACATGAAAGCCTTTACAAGCTGTTACTAACTCTTGGAAAGAGTGTCAGTAGATTAGGCGTGTGTGAAGATGCTGACCACTTTTTCAATTGGAAATTATCATACTGATTTGCTGCATTTGCATATTTGATATTTTCATGTCATTTACATTTGTAATTTACCTTGTCTTTAATTTTAGGGAAGAGAAGTTAGAATTAATCGTAAAAGAGAAGGGGGAATCCTTGTTTCCTGATGGCTGCTTCTTCAAAGGGTCTCATCCCTGAAACTCAAACTCAGAATGAAGATTGGACCATTGTTTTACCTCGTCGTGGCAAGCAAAGAAGAAATTTACCTAGAATTATAACTCCTGAAGAACAACAGAAACCATGGTGCCCAACGGAAATTGAATCTGATCCTCATAGAGTATCAAAGTTATTACAAAGGATGCAGAACTGCATCAAAAAAACGGAGAGCTCTCACTTCTATCAAAATTTTGTTAATCAAATACAAAGTCCAGATGTCTTGAGTTGCTTTTATAGTATTTTGGGTTCTGAGTTGAAGATGCAAATGGTGATTTATGGTATTGGCAGCATTGAATTGTATGAACCCCCTCGATTGCAGCTTAGCCTTGCGATCTTGATGAAAAGAAAGTTCAGTTGGATTGGCGACATAGAGGTGTTTGATCCAATTCTTTCTGCAACAGAAGCTCGGGTTTTCGAAGCCCTTGGTTGTTCTGTCCTGTCAGTTAACGAACAAGGCCGCCGATGTGCTATAAAGCCAACACTTTTCTTCATGCCACACTGTGAAGCAGAGTTGTATAACAATCTTTTGCAGGCAAATTGGGGAGCAATGTTAAAACGCATTGTAGTGTTTGGAAACAGCTTTGAGATGTACCACCAGCATGTCTCAGAGTTTAAGAGCTCAACTATTGTCAATACAGCTAAGAACGTTTTAGCTGTTCGAAGATTCACAAATGAATTTAGCATTGATATTATTTCAGATGATTATTTTGCAGCGTTTCATGATTCAGGTTGGCATTTCTTCAACCCTGATCTTGGAAT